>NW_027194585.1:0-137825 GCF_032444005.1 Ranitomeya imitator
GTGAGAACGATGACTGGTTAAAATTTTTGGTGGTTTCTTGTTCAGTCCATAGGCCTACATATCATGTGGCAAACCGGTGAGCATGTGGCTCTATTAGTATAGGAGATACCTGAAAACATATCACACTTTTCATCATAGTGCTTTTACCAATGCATAAAATGCATGGAGAAGTCATTTCGAATGACTGGTCCTCAGTGTTGTGAGAACGATGACTGGTTAAAATTTTTGGTGGTTTCTTGTTCAGTCCATAGGCCTACATCATGTGGCAAACCGGTGAGCATGTGGCTCTATTAGTATAGGAGATACCTGAAAACATATCACACTTTTCATCATAGTGCTTTTACCAATGCATAAAATGCATGGAGAAGTCATTTCGAATGACTGGTCCTCAGTGTTGTGAGAACGATGACTGGTTAAAATTTTTGGTGGTTTCTTGTTCAGTCCATAGGCCTACATCATGTGGCAAACCGGTGAGCATGTGGCTCTATTAGTATAGGAGATACCTGAAAACATATCACACTTTTCATCATAGTGCTTTTACCAATGCATAAAATGCATGGAGAAGTCATTTCGAATGACTGGTCCTCAGTGTTGTGAGAACGATGACTGGTTAAAATTTTTGGTGGTTTCTTGTTCAGTCCATAGGCCTACATCATGTGGCAAACCGGTGAGCATGTGGCTCTATTAGTATAGGAGATACCTGAAAACATATCACACTTTTCATCATAGTGCTTTTACCAATGCATAAAATGCATGGAGAAGTCATTTCGAATGACTGGTCCTCAGTGTTGTGAGAACGATGACTGGTTAAAATTTTTGGTGGTTTCTTGTTCAGTCCATAGGCCTACATCATGTGGCAAACCGGTGAGCATGTGGCTCTATTAGTATAGGAGATACCTGAAAACATATCACACTTTTCATCATAGTGCTTTTACCAATGCATAAAATGCATGGAGAAGTCATTTCGAATGACTGGTCCTCAGTGTTGTGAGAACGATGACTGGTTAAAATTTTTGGTGGTTTCTTGTTCAGTCCATAGGCCTACATCATGTGGCAAACCGGTGAGCATGTGGCTCTATTAGTATAGGAGATACCTGAAAACATATCACACTTTTCATCATAGTGCTTTTACCAATGCATAAAATGCATGGAGAAGTCATTTCGAATGACTGGTCCTCAGTGTTGTGAGAACGATGACTGGTTAAAATTTTTGGTGGTTTCTTGTTCAGTCCATAGGCCTACATCATGTGGCAAACCGGTGAGCATGTGGCTCTATTAGTATAGGAGATACCTGAAAACATATCACACTTTTCATCATAGTGCTTTTACCAATGCATAAAATGCATGGAGAAGTCATTTCGAATGACTGGTCCTCAGTGTTGTGAGAACGATGACTGGTTAAAATTTTTGGTGGTTTCTTGTTCAGTCCATAGGCCTACATCATGTGGCAAACCGGTGAGCATGTGGCTCTATTAGTATAGGAGATACCTGAAAACATATCACACTTTTCATCATAGTGCTTTTACCAATGCATAAAATGCATGGAGAAGTCATTTCGAATGACTGGTCCTCAGTGTTGTGAGAACGATGACTGGTTAAAATTTTTGGTGGTTTCTTGTTCAGTCCATAGGCCTACATCATGTGGCAAACCGGTGAGCATGTGGCTCTATTAGTATAGGAGATACCTGAAAACATATCACACTTTTCATCATAGTGCTTTTACCAATGCATAAAATGCATGGAGAAGTCATTTCGAATGACTGGTCCTCAGTGTTGTGAGAACGATGACTGGTTAAAATTTTTGGTGGTTTCTTGTTCAGTCCATAGGCCTACATCATGTGGCAAACCGGTGAGCATGTGGCTCTATTAGTATAGGAGATACCTGAAAACATATCACACTTTTCATCATAGTGCTTTTACCAATGCATAAAATGCATGGAGAAGTCATTTCGAATGACTGGTCCTCAGTGTTGTGAGAACGATGACTGGTTAAAATTTTTGGTGGTTTCTTGTTCAGTCCATAGGCCTACATCATGTGGCAAACCGGTGAGCATGTGGCTCTATTAGTATAGGAGATACCTGAAAACATATCACACTTTTCATCATAGTGCTTTTACCAATGCATAAAATGCATGGAGAAGTCATTTCGAATGACTGGTCCTCAGTGTTGTGAGAACGATGACTGGTTAAAATTTTTGGTGGTTTCTTGTTCAGTCCATAGGCCTACATCATGTGGCAAACCGGTGAGCATGTGGCTCTATTAGTATAGGAGATACCTGAAAACATATCACACTTTTCATCATAGTGCTTTTACCAATGCATAAAATGCATGGAGAAGTCATTTCGAATGACTGGTCCTCAGTGTTGTGAGAACGATGACTGGTTAAAATTTTTGGTGGTTTCTTGTTCAGTCCATAGGCCTACATCATGTGGCAAACCGGTGAGCATGTGGCTCTATTAGTATAGGAGATACCTGAAAACATATCACACTTTTCATCATAGTGCTTTTACCAATGCATAAAATGCATGGAGAAGTCATTTCGAATGACTGGTCCTCAGTGTTGTGAGAACGATGACTGGTTAAAATTTTTGGTGGTTTCTTGTTCAGTCCATAGGCCTACATCATGTGGCAAACCGGTGAGCATGTGGCTCTATTAGTATAGGAGATACCTGAAAACATATCACACTTTTCATCATAGTGCTTTTACCAATGCATAAAATGCATGGAGAAGTCATTTCGAATGACTGGTCCTCAGTGTTGTGAGAACGATGACTGGTTAAAATTTTTGGTGGTTTCTTGTTCAGTCCATAGGCCTACATCATGTGGCAAACCGGTGAGCATGTGGCTCTATTAGTATAGGAGATACCTGAAAACATATCACACTTTTCATCATAGTGCTTTTACCAATGCATAAAATGCATGGAGAAGTCATTTCGAATGACTGGTCCTCAGTGTTGTGAGAACGATGACTGGTTAAAATTTTTGGTGGTTTCTTGTTCAGTCCATAGGCCTACATCATGTGGCAAACCGGTGAGCATGTGGCTCTATTAGTATAGGAGATACCTGAAAACATATCACACTTTTCATCATAGTGCTTTTACCAATGCATAAAATGCATGGAGAAGTCATTTCGAATGACTGGTCCTCAGTGTTGTGAGAACGATGACTGGTTAAAATTTTTGGTGGTTTCTTGTTCAGTCCATAGGCCTACATCATGTGGCAAACCGGTGAGCATGTGGCTCTATTAGTATAGGAGATACCTGAAAACATATCACACTTTTCATCATAGTGCTTTTACCAATGCATAAAATGCATGGAGAAGTCATTTCGAATGACTGGTCCTCAGTGTTGTGAGAACGATGACTGGTTAAAATTTTTGGTGGTTTCTTGTTCAGTCCATAGGCCTACATCATGTGGCAAACCGGTGAGCATGTGGCTCTATTAGTATAGGAGATACCTGAAAACATATCACACTTTTCATCATAGTGCTTTTACCAATGCATAAAATGCATGGAGAAGTCATTTCGAATGACTGGTCCTCAGTGTTGTGAGAACGATGACTGGTTAAAATTTTTGGTGGTTTCTTGTTCAGTCCATAGGCCTACATCATGTGGCAAACCGGTGAGCATGTGGCTCTATTAGTATAGGAGATACCTGAAAACATATCACAGACTTTTCATCATAGTGCTTTTACCAATGCATAAAATGCATGGAGAAGTCATTTCGAATGACTGGTCCTCAGTGTTGTGAGAACGATGACTGGTTAAAATTTTTGGTGGTTTCTTGTTCAGTCCATAGGCCTACATCATGTGGCAAACCGGTGAGCATGTGGCTCTATTAGTATAGGAGATACCTGAAAACATATCACACTTTTCATCATAGTGCTTTTACCAATGCATAAAATGCATGGAGAAGTCATTTCGAATGACTGGTCCTCAGTGTTGTGAGAACGATGACTGGTTAAAATTTTTGGTGGTTTCTTGTTCAGTCCATAGGCCTACATCATGTGGCAAACCGGTGAGCATGTGGCTCTATTAGTATAGGAGATACCTGAAAACATATCACACTTTTCATCATAGTGCTTTTACCAATGCATAAAATGCATGGAGAAGTAATTCGAATGACTGGTCCTCAGTGTTGTGAGAACGATGACTGGTTAAAATTTTGGTGGTTTCTTGTTTCAGTCCATAGGCCTACATCATGTGGCAAACCGGTGAGCATGTGGCTCTATTAGTATAGGAGATACCTGAAAACATATCACACTTTTCATCATAGTGCTTTTACCAATGCATAAAATGCATGGAGAAGTCATTTCGAATGACTGGTCTCAGTGTTGTGAGAACGATGACTGGTTAAAATTTTTGGTGGTTTCTTGTTCAGTCCATAGGCCTACATCATGTGGCAAACCGGTGAGCATGTGGCTCTATTAGTATAGGAGATACCTGAAAACATATCACACTTTTCATCATAGTGCTTTTACCAATGCATAAAATGCATGGAGAAGTCATTTCGAATGACTGGTCCTCAGTGTTGTGAGAACGATGACTGGTTAAAATTTTTTGGTGGTTTCTTGTTCAGTCCATAGGCTTACATCATGTGGCAAACCGGAGCATGTGGCTCTATTAGTATACGAGATACCTGAAAACATATCACACTTTTCATCATAGTGCTTTTACCAATGCATAAAATGCATGGAGAAGTCATTTTGAATGACTGGTCCTCAGTGTTGTGAGAACGATGACTGGTTAAAATTTTTGGTGGTTTCTTGTTCAGTCCATAGGCCTACATCATGTGGCAAACCGGTGAGCATGTGGCTCTATTAGTATAGGAGATACCTGAAAACATATCACACTTTTCATCATAGTGCTTTTACCAATGCATAAAATGCATGGAGAAGTCATTTCGAATGACTGGTCCTCAGTGTTGTGAGAACGATGACTGGTTAAAATTTTTGGTGGTTTCTTGTTCAGTCCATAGGCCTACATCATGTGGCAAACCGGTGAGCATGTGGCTCTATTAGTATAGGAGATACCTGAAAACATATCACACTTTTCATCATAGTGCTTTTACCAATGCATAAAATGCATGGAGAAGTCATTTCGAATGACTGGTCCTCAGTGTTGTGAGAACGATGACTGGTTAAAATTTTTGGTGGTTTCTTGTTCAGTCCATAGGCCTACATCATGTGGCAAACCGGTGAGCATGTGGCTCTATTAGTATAGGAGATACCTGAAAACATATCACACTTTTCATCATAGTGCTTTTACCAATGCATAAAATGCATGGAGAAGTCATTTCGAATGACTGGTCCTCAGTGTTGTGAGAACGATGACTGGTTAAAATTTTTGGTGGTTTCTTGTTCAGTCCATAGGCCTACATCATGTGGCAAACCGGTGAGCATGTGGCTCTATTAGTATAGGAGATACCTGAAAACATATCACACTTTTCATCATAGTGCTTTTACCAATGCATAAAATGCATGGAGAAGTCATTTCGAATGACTGGTCCTCAGTGTTGTGAGAACGATGACTGGTTAAAATTTTTGGTGGTTTCTTGTTCAGTCCATAAGCCTACATCATGTGGCAAACCGGTGAGCATGTGGCTCTATTAGTATAGGAGATACCTGAAAACATATCACACTTTTCATCATAGTGCTTTTACCAATGCATAAAATGCATGGAGAAGTCATTTCGAATGACTGGTCCTCAGTGTTGTGAGAACGATGACTGGTTAAAATTTTTGGTGGTTTCTTGTTCAGTCCATAGGCCTACATCATGTGGCAAACCGGTGAGCATGTGGCTCTATTAGTATAGGAGATACCTGAAAACATATCACACTTTTCATCATAGTGCTTTTACCAATGCATAAAATGCATGGAGAAGTCATTTCGAATGACTGGTCCTCAGTGTTGTGAGAACGATGACTGGTTAAAATTTTTGGTGGTTTCTTGTTCAGTCCATAGGCCTACATCATGTGGCAAACCGGTGAGCATGTGGCTCTATTAGTATAGGAGATACCTGAAAACATATCACACTTTTCATCATAGTGCTTTTACCAATGCATAAAATGCATGGAGAAGTCATTTCGAATGACTGGTCCTCAGTGTTGTGAGAACGATGACTGGTTAAAATTTTTGGTGGTTTCTTGTTCAGTCCATAGGCCTACATCATGTGGCAAACCGGTGAGCATGTGGCTCTATTAGTATAGGAGATACCTGAAAACATATCACACTTTTCATCATAGTGCTTTTACCAATGCATAAAATGCATGGAGAAGTCATTTCTAATGACTGGTCCTCAGTGTTGTGAGAACGATGACTGGTTAAAATTTTTGGTGGTTTCTTGTTCAGTCCATAGGCCTACATCATGTGGCAAACCGGTGAGCATGTGGCTCTATTAGTATAGGAGATACCTGAAAACTAGAGTTGAGCGACCTTGACCTTTTTAGAGTCGAGCCGGGTTTTGCGAAACCCGACTATGTCCAATGTCGGGTCGAGTGAAATCGGCCGATTATGACGTAAAGTCGGGATCGACCGAAACACGAAACCCAATGCAAGTCAATGGGGCAGCATAGTCGGCAGTGAGTGGGGGACAGGAAAACACCTAGAGTGCCCATTTTAATGTCAAAACCATCCATTCTTCTTAATGAAGCTTGTCAAGCGTAATTTACCTTAAAATAATTGGAAGGCATTTGAAATTGGGGGTCATTTGGCTAAAGTTGTGGGGGGTAGGGCTGGTTCAAGTAATTAGTGGGCCCAGTAAATCTGGACCACGTCACGGCAGTGGAGCAGGGAGAGGTAAGTATTTCAACTTTGCAAGTGCTGTGATCCTGAGCAAGCAGGGGGGGGCCCACTCGTTGGCATTGGCACTGGCACAGGGCCCCTCAAAGTACAGCGGTGTGTTTGCACGGCGGGGGCGCCTCCCACCGGCAGCAACACTTTTGCGTACTATGAGAGGCCCTGTGCCAGTGACGTCGCCAACTAGTATTCCTCCCCCCACCTGATGAAGGAACCTGCACTTTCATCTGCACCTTCCTCTTTGTCCCCGTGTAAGGTGGTATGGTATGCGGGAAGAGCAACCTGACTTTCAGCAGGGTCACAATGTTGTTGTGTAGCGTGCACGGGGAATGTTGCGTTATGGGTCAATGTACCAGCAGACTCATCTATCACTGGCTGGGCAATGGGCACGATGAAGTGGAAACACAGATATAGGCCCAAAGAAGAAAGTGGGCTAAATGCAGTTCAAAATTGGTAACACAGGAATAACCAGGGGGCATTGCAGTGGAGGACAACTGGAATGAGAGGCTGACACAGAGAGTAGGGCCAAATCAGTAAGTAGTCGAAATGCAGTTCAAAATTGGCAACCGTAGTAAACAGGCGGCACAGCTTTGTTCAGTGGAGGAGAACAGCAAGGAGTGGCAGACACCGATAGTAGGCCCCAACCCAACTAGTAGGCCAAATGCAGTCTAACATTAACAACTACTTAACGAGAGGCTGAAAATGGAATTTCAGGACAGGAAACCAGGAGAACAGCAAGGAGTGGCAGACACCGATAGTAGGCCCCAAACCAACTAGTACGCCAAATGCAGTTGTTCCATTTAACCACAATTTAATGAGAGCCTGAAGATAGAAGCTCAGGAAAGGCAACCTGGGGAACACCTTGGAGTGTAACACACCATCTCTCTCCACCCCATACCCATTTTGTAGGCCTAATGCTGTGTACTTTTCTACAACTACTAAACGAGAGTCGGAAGACCGAAGCAATGGCAAGGAAACCTGGGGAACACCTTGGAGTGTAACACACCATCTCTCTCCACCCCATACCCAATTTGTAGGCCTAATGCAGCCTACTTTCCGACACCTACTAAACGAGAGCATGAAGATCGAAGCTCAGGAAAGGCAACCTGGGGAACACCTTGGAGTGTAACACACCATCTCTCTCCACCCCATACCCATTTTTTAGGCCTAATGCAGTGTACTTTTCTACAACTACTAAACGAGAGTCGGAAGACCGAAGCAATGGCAAGGAAACCTGGGGAACACCTTGGAGTGTAACACACCATCTCTCTCCACCCCATTCCCCATTTTTTAGGCCTAATGCAGCCTACTTTCCGACACCTACTAAACGAGAGCATGAAGATCGAAGCTCAGGAAAGGCAACCTGGGGAACACCTTGGAGTGTAACACACCATCTCTCTCCACCCCATACCCATTTTGTAGGCCTAATGCTGTGTACTTTTCTACAACTACTAAACGAGAGTCGGAAGACCGAAGCAATGGCAAGGAAACCTGGGGAACACCTTGGAGTGTAACACACCATCTCTCTCCACCCCATACCCAATTTGTAGGCCTAATGCAGCCTACTTTCCGACACCTACTAAACGAGAGCATGAAGATCGAAGCTCAGGAAAGGCAACCTGGTGAAAACCTTGGAGTGTAACACAACCTGTCTCTACACCCCATACACAATTAGTAGGCCTAATGCAGCGTAGTTTCCAACAGCTACTAAACGAGAGCCGGAAGATCGAAGCTCAGGAAAGGCAACCTGGGGAACACCTTGGAGTGTAACACAACCTCTCTCTACACCACGGAAGGGCTGATTCTTAGGAAGGAAGGCTGTTGTAAATAAGCATTGCGCGTCCGAGGGTGATTATATTCTTATTCGGTATCTACTCACCCTCGGACGCGCCATGCTTCTTGATTTGTAATTAATGTTTATTTGCAATGTGCTTTTGACTTACTCAATTATTTTTTTAATTATTGATTTTATTAAATTAATAGTTCAACATCTTATTGGAAATAATTTAAAGGAGACGCGACAGGACAACACTCGGTGGATGCCATATCTGTGTTAACAACTCCAAAAAACTTTCAGTTAACTTCTTGCAGGAGAAAGAAATTGTAGCTGTTGGACCTTTGTAGTACAGTTCCAGATATTTGTTGTGTGTTTGTTTTGATTGTTAAAATGTCTGCATTTGAGATCTCAACACGATCTTATTTTTTATAATCAAATTAATTTTTTAAATATTTTATTAGGTTGGTTCAAGGGGTACACGGGCCGCAGTAGACAGGTCAGTGGAGGCCTAGTGGAAGGAGGGACCACAGACAGGCATCGAAGGCCTAAAATAATAACACATGGCTGTAGGCAATTTTAAATTGGTTCCAGGGGTACACGGGCAGCAGTGCCCTGGTCAGTGTAGTAGTAGTTGAAAGAATGGACCGCAGACAGGCATCGAAGGCCTAAAATAAAAAAATTGGGCTGGCTGTAGGCAATTTTAAATTGGTTCCAGGGGTACACGGGCAGCAGTGGTGTGGTCAGTGGAGGCCTAGTGGAAGGAGTGACCGCAGACAGGCATCGAAGGCCTAAAATAATAACACATGGCTGTAGGCAATTTTAAATTGGTTCCAGGGTTACACGGGCAGCAGTGGTGTGGTCAGTGGAGGCCTAGTGGAAGGAGTGACCACAGACAGGCATCGAAGGCCTAAAATATTAACACATGGCTGTAGTCAATTTTAAATTGGTTCCAGGGGTACTTGGGCAGCAGTGCCCTGGTCAGTGTAGTAGTAGTTGAAAGAATGGACCGCAGACAGGCATCGAAGGCCTAAAATAAAAAAATTGGGCTGGCTGTAGGCAATTTTAAATTGGTTCCAGGGGTACACGGGCAGCAGTGGTGTGGTCAGTGGAGGCCTAGTGGAAGGAGTGACCGCAGACAGGCATCGAAGGCCTAAAATAATAAAACATGGCTGTAGGCAATTTTAAATTGGTTCCAGGGGTACACGGGCAGCAGTGGTCTGGTCAGTGGAAGTCTAGTGGAAGGAGTGACCGCAGACAGGCTTCGAAGGCCTAACATAACAAACTTGGGCTGGCTGTAGGCACTTTTAAATTGGTTCCAGGGGTACATGGGCAGCAGTGTATGGTCAGTGGAAGTCTAGTGGAAGGAGTGACCGCAGACAGGCATCGAAGGCCTAAAATAATCACACATGGCTGTAGGCAATTTTAAATTGGTTCCAGGGGTACACGGGCAGCAGTGGTGTGGTCAGTGGAGGCCTAGTGGAAGGAGTGACCACAGACAGGCATCGAAGGCCTAAAATATTAACACATGGCTGTAGTCAATTTTAAATTGGTTCCAGGGGTACTTGGGCAGCAGTGCCCTGGTCAGTGTAGTAGTAGTTGAAAGAATGGACCGCAGACAGGCATCGAAGGCCTAAAATAAAAAAATTGGGCTGGCTGTAGGCAATTTTAAATTGGTTCCAGGGGTACACGGGCAGCAGTGGTGTGGTCAGTGGAGGCCTAGTGGAAGGAGTGACCGCAGACAGGCATCGAAGGCCTAAAATAATAACACATGGCTGTAGGCAATTTTAAATTGGTTCCAGGGTTACACGGGCAGCAGTGGTGTGGTCAGTGGAGGCCTAGTGGAAGGAGTGACCGCAGACAGGCATCGAAGGCCTAAAATAATCACACATGGCTGTAGGCAATTTTAAATTGGTTCCAGGGGTACACGGGCAGCAGTGGTGTGGTCAGTGGAGGCCTAGTGGAAGGAGTGACCGCAGACAGGCTTCGAAGGCCTAACATAACAAACTTGGGCTGGCTGTAGGCACTTTTAAATTGGTTCCAGGGGTACATGGGCAGCAGTGTATGGTCAGTGGAAGTCTAGTGGAAGGAGTGACCGCAGACAGGCATCGAAGGCCTAAAATAATCACACATGGCTGTAGGCAATTTTAAATTGGTTCCAGGGGTACACGGGCAGCAGTGGTGTGGTCAGTGGAGGCCTAGTGGAAGGAGTGACCACAGACAGGCATCGAAGGCCTAAAATATTAACACATGGCTGTAGTCAATTTTAAATTGGTTCCAGGGGTACTTGGGCAGCAGTGCCCTGGTCAGTGTAGTAGTAGTTGAAAGAATGGACCGCAGACAGGCATCGAAGGCCTAAAATAAAAAAATTGGGCTGGCTGTAGGCAATTTTAAATTGGTTCCAGGGGTACACGGGCAGCAGTGGTGTGGTCAGTGGAGGCCTAGTGGAAGGAGTGACCGCAGACAGGCATCGAAGGCCTAAAATAATAACACATGGCTGTAGGCAATTTTAAATTGGTTCCAGGGTTACACGGGCAGCAGTGGTGTGGTCAGTGGAGGCCTAGTGGAAGGAGTGACCGCAGACAGGCATCGAAGGCCTAAAATAATCACACATGGCTGTAGGCAATTTTAAATTGGTTCCAGGGGTACACGGGCAGCAGTGGTGTGGTCAGTGGAGGCCTAGTGGAAGGAGTGACCACAGACAGGCATCGAAGGCCTAAAATATTAACACATGGCTGTAGTCAATTTTAAATTGGTTCCAGGGGTACTTGGGCAGCAGTGCCCTGGTCAGTGTAGTAGTAGTTGAAAGAATGGACCGCAGACAGGCATCGAAGGCCTAAAATAAAAAAATTGGGCTGGCTGTAGGCAATTTTAAATTGGTTCCAGGGGTACACGGGCAGCAGTGGTCTGGTCAGTGGAAGTCTAGTGGAAGGAGTGACCGCAGACAGGCTTCCAAGGCCTAACATAACAAACTTGGGCTGGCTGTAGGCACTTTTAAATTGGTTCCAGGGGTACACGGGCAGCAGTGGTCTGGTCAGTGGAAGTCTAGTGGAAGGAGTGACCGCAGACAGGCTTCGAAGGCCTAACATAACAAACTTGGGCTGGCTGTAGGCACTTTTAAATTGGTTCCAGGGGTACATGGGCAGCAGTGGTCTGGTCAGTGGAAGTCTAGTGGAAGGAGTGACCGCAGACAGGCTTCCAAGGCCTAACATAACAAAATTGGGCTGGCTGTAGGCACTTTAAATTGGTTCCAGGGGTACATGGGCAGCAGTGTATGGTCAGTGGAAGTCTAGTGGAAGGAGTGACGGCAGACAGTCTTCGAAGGCCTAACATAACAAAATTGGGCTGACTATAGGCACTTTTAAATTGGTTCCAGGGTAACACGGCCAGCAGTGGCCTGGTCAGTGTAGTAGTTGTAGAAAGAAGGGACCGCAGACAGGCTTCGAAGGCCTAACATAACAAAAATGTCAAAACAATGGTATTGTCAGTGCCAGGCATTGAAGGATGTCAGCGCCTAGACTACACATTGGTGAAGCTGTGAGAGATAATTTTGCTAGTGGTAGAGCACTGTTTGAGCTGGGGGGGGAACTGGCTTGTGGCCGGCGGTACAGGCACAGGGCCCTTCATATTACAACGGTGTGTCTGACGTTGGGTGCGCACCACCACCGCCAGAGACACTTTATTGTACTATGAGGGACCCAGTGGCAGTGGCAGTGCCATCGACCAAAAGCGGCCACACCCACCTCTTCAGACAAACAGCACTCTCAAGGGTCCAAGCGCAAAGTGGCGATAGCACGGCCCCGTGTGGGGAGTTTGGCCATTTCGTGAGGTGGAAACATGTCGTATGCTGGACAATCAGGTGAAGAAAATTACGAGATTGGAAAAGTCATTCAGAATAGTCCACAGGCAAGACCTTTTCATAGGAAAGCTAGGTGTCAGCCGGGCAGGGTGGGGCAAAAGATTTTGAAATCCAGTTGTGGTTCATTTTAATGAAGGTTAGATCATCTACATTTTGGGTAGCCAGACGAGTCCTTTTTTCTGTTAGTATTGAACCTGCAGCACTGAATACTCTTTCTGATAGGACACTAGCTGCCGGGCAAGCAAGCTCCTGCAATGCATATTCTGCCAATTCTGGCCAGGTGTCTAATTTGGATGCCCAGTAATCAAATGGGAATGACGGTTGAGGGAGAACGTCGATAAGGGATGAAAAATAGTTTGTAACCATACTGGACAAATGTTGTCTCCTGTCACTTTGAATTGATGCTGCAGTACCTGTCCTGTCTGCGGTCATAGAAAAATCACTCCACAACCTGGTCAGAAAACCCCTCTGGCCAACGCCACTTCTGATTTCTGCCCCTCTAACACCTCTGGTCTGCTGGCCCCTGGAGCTCGTGTGAGAACGATCACGGGCGCTGTGTGCAGGGAATGCCAGAAGCAAACGGTCAACAAGAGTTGATTGTTTTGTTGCTAATATTAGTTCCAAGTTCTCATGTGGCATAATATTTTGCAATTTGCCTTTATAGCGAGGATCAAGGAGGCAGGCCAACCAGTAATCGTCATCGTTCATCATTTTTGTAATGCGTGTGTCCCTTTTGAGGATACGCAAGGCATAATCCGCCATGTGGGCCAAAGTTCCCGTTGTCAAATCTGCGGTTGTGCTTGGTTGAGGGGCAGTTGCAGGCAAATCTACGTCACTTGTGTCCCTCAAAAAACCAGAACCCGGCCTTGCCACGCCACCAATTTCCCGTGCCCCCGGGAAAGCTTCCTCATTAAAAATATACTCATCCCCATCATCCTCCTCATCCTCCACCTCCTCTTCACCCGGTACCTCGTCATGTACACTGCCCTGACCAGACAATCGCTGACTGTCATCAAGGCTTTCCTCTTCCTCTGGTGCAGACGCCTGATCCTTTATGTGCGTCAAACTTTGCATCAGCAGACGCATTAGGGGGATGCTCATGCTTATTATGGCGTTGTCTGCACTAACCAGCCGTGTGCATTCCTCAAAACACTGAAGGACTTGACACATGTCTTGAATCTTCGACCACTGCACACCTGACAACTCCATGTCTGCCATCCTACTGCCTGCCCGTGTATGTGTATCCTCCCACAAAAACATAACAGCCCGCCTCTGTTCGCACAGTCTCTGAAGCATGTGCAGTGTTGAGTTCCACCTTGTTGCAACGTCTATGATTAGGCGATGCTGGGGAAGGTTCAAAGAACGCTGATAGGTCTGCATACGGCTGGAGTGTACAGGCGAACGGCGGATATGTGCGCAAAGTCCACGCACTTTGAGGAGCAGGTCGGATAACCCCGGATAACTTTTCAGGAAGCACTGCACCACCAGGTTTAAGGTGTGAGCCAGGCAAGGAATGTGTTTCAGTTGGGAAAGGGAGATGGCAGCCATGAAATTCCTTCCGTTATCACTCACTACCTTGCCTGCCTCAAGATCTACAGTGCCCAGCCACGACTGCGTTTCTTGCTGCAAGAACTCGGACAGAACTTCCGCGGTGTGTCTATTGTCGCCCAAACACTTCATAGCCAATACAGCCTGCTGACGTATGCCAGTAGCTGCCCCATAATGGGAGACCTGGTGTGCAACAGTGGCAGGTGCGGATGGAGTGTTTGTGCGACTGCGGTCTGTGGACGAGCTCTTGCTTCTGCAGGAGGACGAGGAGGAGGAGGAGGAGGAGGGGATGCGAACGGCTACAGACAACTGTTTACTAGACCGTGGGCTAGGCAGAACTGTCCCAAACTTGCTGTCCCCTGTGGACCCTGAATCCACCACATTTACCCAGTGTGCCGTGATGGACACGTAACGTCCCTGGCCATGCCTACTGGTCCATGCATCTGTTGTCAGGTGCACCTTTGTGCTCACAGATTGCCTGAGTGCATGGACGATGCGCTCTTTAACATGCTGGTGGAGGGCTGGGATGGCTTTTCTGGAAAAAAAGTGTCGACTGGGTAGCTCGTAGCGTGGTACAGCGTAGTCCATCAGGTCTTTGAAAGCTTCGCTTTCAACTAACCGGTAGGGCATCATCTCTAACGAGATTAGTCTAGCTATGTGGGCGTTCAAACCCTGTGTACGCGGATGCGAGGCTAAGTACTTCCTTTTTCTAACCATAGTCTCATGTAGGGTGAGCTGGACTGGAGAGATGGAGATCGTGGAACTAGCGGGGGTGCCGGTGGACATGGCAGACTGAGAGACGGTGGGAGATGGTATTGTTGCCGCCGGTGCCCTAGATGCAGTGTTTCCTACTACGAAACTGGTGATTCCCTGACCCTGACTGCTTTGGCCTGGCAAAGATACCTGCACAGATACAGCAGGTGGTGCGCTAAATGGTGGTCCTACACTGCCGGAAGGGATGTTGCGTTGATGACTAGCTTCATTGGCCGAGGGTGCAACAACCTTAAGGGACGTTTGGTAGTTAGTCCAAGCTTTCAAATGCATGGTGGTTAAATGTCTATGCATGCAACTAGTATTGAGACTTTTCAGATTCTGACCTCTGCTTAAGGAAGTAGAACATTTTTGACAGATGACTTTGCGCTGATCAATTGGATGTTGTTTAAAAAAATGCCAGACTGCACTCTTTCTAGCATCGGATACCTTTTCAGGCATTGCAGACTGAGCTTTAACCGGATGGCCACGCTGTCCTCCACCAGGTTTTGGCTTTGCCACGCGTTTTGGGCAAGATACGGGCCCGGCAGATGGAACCTGTGGCGATGTTGATGCCTGCTGCGGCCCCTCCTCCTCCTCTGCTTCAGAACTGCTGCCGCCTGCACCCTGTTCCCCCAATGGCTGCCAATCGGGGTCAAGAACTGGGTCATCTAATAACTCTTCTTGTACCTCCTGCGCAACTTCGTCTGTGTCACCGTGTCGTTCGGTGGTATAGCGTTCCGTGATGGGGCAACATAGTCTCATCAGGGTCTGATTCTTGATCAGCACCCTGCGAGGGCAATGTTGTGGTCTGAGTCAAAGGACCAGCATAGTAGTCTGGCTGTGGCTGTGCGTCAGTGCACTCCATGTCAGATTCAATTTGTAATGGGCATGGACTGTTAACTGCTTCACTTTCTAAGCCAGGGACGGTATGTGTAAAGAGCTCCATGGAGTAACCCGTTGTGTCGCCTGCTGCATTCTTCTCTGTTGTTGTTTTTGCTGAAGAGGACAAGGAAGTGACTTGTCCCTGACCGTGAACATCCACTAACGACGCGCTGCTTTTACTTTTACCAGTTTCACGAGAGGAGGCAAAAGAGCTAGAGGCTGAGTCAGCAAGATAAGCCAAAACTTGCTCTTGCTGCTCCGGCTTTAAAAGCGGTTTTCCTAATCCCAGAAAAGGGAGCGTTCGAGGCCTTGTGTAGCCGGACGACGAACCTGGCTCCACAGCTCCAGACTTAGGTGCAATATTTTTTTCCCCACGACCACCTGATGCTCCACCACTACCACTACCCTCATTACCAGCTGACAATGAACGCCCCCGGCCACGACCTCTTCCACTAGACTTCCTCATTGTTTTAAAAACGTAACCAAACTAACGTTATTTGTTGCAGTCACACAACTTACACGGTGAGCTATAACTTCAGTATGATTTAGCTACCCCTTTACAGGTTGGTGAGACCACAGCGAAAATCAGGCCCAATGTTACACACTCTTTTTTTGGTGGCTGCAAATTAGAGAGATGCCCCACACGCAGGACTGTCACTGAAGCACAAATGTTAATATTAATGTCACACTATTATTTTTTTTTTATTTTTATTTTTTTCAGGAACACTTTAGAAACCCCCCCCAAAAAAAAACATTGATTTTTGCAGGGAGAATTTAGAAAACAAATGTAACAAACTATATGCTTTCTATGGGCCACTGAGTGAGAGATGACGCACACAGGAATCAGGAGTGGCACACAAGCCCAGAGGCCAATATTTTTCTACCAATGATTGATGGAGTTATTTTCTCTGGTAGATTTTGGAACCCAAATCAAGGAAAAAAAATATAGGCTTTCTATGGACCACAATTGGAGAGAGAGAGAGAGAGAGAGATGGCACACCCAGGAGTCAAGACTGGCACACAAGCAGAAAGGCCAATATTAATCTCCCACTGTTTTTTTTTTTTTTTTTTTTTTTTTTTCAGGGAGACTTTAGAAAAAAAAATAATAAAAAAAATATGATTTTATCAGGAAGAATTTAGAAACCAAATAAAATAAAATGATTTTTTCAGGGAGAATTTATAAAACAAATAAAACCAAAAATAGGCGTTCTATGGCCCACTGACTGAGAGATGACGCACCCAGGAGTCAAGACTGGCACACAAGCAGAAAGGCCAATATTAATCTCCCACTGTTTTTTTTTTTTTTTTTTTTTTTTTCAGGGAGACTTTAGAAAAAAAAATAATAAAAAAAATATGATTTTATCAGGAAGAATTTAGAAACCAAATAAAATAAAATGATTTTTTCAGGGAGAATTTATAAAACAAATAAAACCAAAAATAGGCGTTCTATGGCCCACTGACTGAGAGATGACGCACACAGGAATCAGGAGTGGCACACAAGCCCAGAGGCCAATATTTTTCTACCAATGATTGATGGAGTTATTTTCTCTGGTAGATTTTGGAACCCAAATCAAGGAAAAAAAATATAGGCTTTCTATGGACCACAATTGGAGAGAGAGAGAGAGAGAGAGAGAGAGATGGCACACCCAGGAGTCAAGACTGGCACACAAGCAGAAAGGCCAATATTAATCTCCCACTGTTTTTTTTGGTTGATTTTTTTTTTTTTTTTCAGGGAGACTTTAGAAAAAAAAATAATAAAAAAAATATGATTTTATCAGGAGGAATTTAGAAACCAAATAAAATAAAATGATTTTTTCAGGGAGAATTTATAAAACAAATAAAACCAAAAATAGGCGTTCTATGGCCCACTGACTGAGAGATGACGCACACAGGAATCAGGAGTGGCACACAAGCCCAGAGGCCAATATTTTTCTACCAATGATTGATGGAGTTATTTTCTCTGGTAGATTTTGGAACCCAAATCAAGGAAAAAAAATATAGGCTTTCTATGGACCACAATTGGAGAGAGAGAGAGAGAGAGAGAGAGAGAGAGAGAAAGATGGCACACCCAGGAGTCAAGACTGGCACACAAGCAGAAAGGCCAATATTAATCTCCCACTGTTTTTTTTGGTTGTTTTTTTTTTTTTTTTTTCAGGGAGACTTTAGAAAAAAAAATAATAAAAAAAATATGATTTTATCAGGAAGAATTTAGAAACCAAATAAAATAAAATGATTTTTTCAGGGAGAATTTATAAAACAAATAAAACCAAAAATAGGCGTTCTATGGCCCACTGACTGAGAGATGACGCACCCAGGAGTCAAGACTGGCACACAAGCAGAAAGGCCAATATTAATCTCCCACTGTTTTTTTTTTTTTTTCAGGGAGACTTTAGAAAAAAAAATAATAAAAAAAATATGATTTTGTCAGGAAGAATTTAGAAACCAAATAAAATAAAATGATTTTTTCAGGGAGAATTTAGAAAACAAATAAAACCAAAAATAGGCGTTCTATGGCCCACTGACTAAGAGAGAGAGAGAGAGATGGAACGCTTAGTACTGGCACACAAGCCCAAAGGGCAATATTAATCTCCCTTTTTTTTCCAGGGAGAATTTCTAAAACCCCCCCAAAAAAAAAAATAGGCTTTCTATGGCCCACTATTTGTGAGAGAGATGGGACGCTCAGGACTGGCACAGATGGCACGCTCAGGACTGGCACAGAAGCCCAGAGGCCAATATTAATCTCCCTTTTTTTCTGGGAGAATTTATAAAACCAAAAAAATATTTAAATAGGCTTTCTATGGCCCACTATTTGTGAGAGAGATGGCACGCTCAGGACTGGCACAGATGGCACGCTCACAACTGGCACACAAGCCCAGAGGCCAATATTAATCTCCCTTTTTTCAGGGAAAATTTATAAAACCAAAAAAAAAATTAAATAGGCTTTCTATGGCCCACTATTTGTGAGAGAGATGGCACGCTCAGGACTGGCACAGATGGCACGCTCACAACTGGCACACAAGCCCAGAGGCCAATATTAATCTCCCTTTTTTCAGGGAAAATTTATAAAACAAAAAAAAAAATTAAATAGGCTTTCTATGGCCCACTATTTGTGAGAGAGATGGCACGCTCAGGACTGGCACAGATGGCACGCTCACAACTGGCACACAAGCCCAGAGGCCAATATTAATCTCCCTTTTTTTCAGGGAGAATTTATAAAACCAAAAAAAAAATTAAATAGGCTTTCTATGGCCCACTATTTGTGAGAGAGATGGCACGCTCAGGGCTGGCACAGATGGCACGCTCAGGACTGGCACACAAGCCCAGAGGCCAATATTAATCTCCCTTTTTTTCAGGGAGAATTTATAAAACCCCAAAAAAAATAAAATAGGCTTTCTATGGCCCACTATTTGTGAGAGAGATGGCACACTCAGGACTGGCACACAAGCCCAAAGGCCAATATTAATCTCCCACTGTATTTTTATCAGGGAGAATTTATACACCCCACAAAAAAAAATACAGAAAAATGAAAAGGCTTTCTATGGCCCACTATGTGAGAGAGATGGCACACACAGGGATGGCACTCTAGCAGAAATGCCAAATTGCCAATCTTAATCTCCCACCAAAAAAAAAAAAAAAAAAAACACAGGGAATGTCCTACAATTACTATCTCCCTGCCTGCAGTAATCTCAGCCAGGTATGGCAGGCAGCTACTATCTCCCTGCCTGCAGTAATCTCAGCCAGGTATGGCAGGCAGCAATAAGGAGTGGACTGATGCACAAATGAAATAAAAAGTGTGGACAAACAAAAAAGATAGCTGTGCAGAAAGGAAGGAACAAGAGGATTTGTGCTTTGAAAAAAGCAGTTGGTTTGCACAGCGGCGTACACACAGCAATGCAGCTATCAGGGAGCCTTCTAGGGCAGCCCAATGAGCTACAGCGCTGAGGGGAAAAAAAAAAAAAAAAACTTCCACTGTCCCTGCACACCGAGGGTGGTGTTGGACAGTGCAAATCGCTGCAGCACAAGCGGTTTTGTGGTTAATGGACCCTGCCTAACGCTATCCCTGCTTCTGACAAAGCGGCAGCAACCTCTCCCTAAGCTCAGATCAGCAGCAGTAAGATGGCGGTCGGCGGGAACGCCTCTTTATAGCCCCTGTGACGTCGCAGACAGCAAGCCAATCACTGCAATGCCCTTCTCTAAGATGGTGGGGACCAGGACCTATGTCATCACGCTGCCCACACTCTGCGTTTACCTTCATTGGCTGAGAAATGGCGCTTTTGGCGTCATTGAAACGCGACTTTGGCGCGAAAGTCGCGTACCGCATGGCCGACCCCGCACAGGGGTCGGATCGGGTTTCATGAAACCCCGACTTAGCCAAAAGTCGGCGACTTTTGAAAATGTTCGACCCGTTTCGCTCAACCCTACTGAAAACATATCACACTTTTCATCATAGTGCTTTTACCAATGCATAAAATGCATGGAGAAGTCATTTCGAATGACTGGTCCTCAGTGTTGTGAGAACGATGACTGGTTAAAATTTTTGGTGGTTTCTTGTTCAGTCCATAGGCCTACATCATGTGGCAAACCGGTGAGCATGTGGCTCTATTAGTATAGGAGATACCTGAAAACATATCACACTTTTCATCATAGTGCTTTTACCAATGCATAAAATGCATGGAGAAGTCATTTCGAATGACTGGTCCTCAGTGTTGTGAGAACGATGACTGGTTAAAATTTTTGGTGGTTTCTTGTTCAGTCCATAGGCCTACATCATGTGGCAAACCGGTGAGCATGTGGCTCTATTAGTATAGGAGATACCTGAAAACATATCACACTTTTCATCATAGTGCTTTTACCAATGCATAAAATGCATGGAGAAGTCATTTCGAATGACTGGTCCTCAGTGTTGTGAGAACGATGACTGGTTAAAATTTTTGGTGGTTTCTTGTTCAGTCCATAGGCCTACATCATGTGGCAAACCGGTGAGCATGTGGCTCTATTAGTATAGGAGATACCTGAAAACATATCACACTTTTCATCATAGTGCTTTTACCAATGCATAAAATGCATGGAGAAGTCATTTCGAATGACTGGTCCTCAGTGTTGTGAGAACGATGACTGGTTAAAATTTTTGGTGGTTTCTTGTTCAGTCCATAGGCCTACATCATGTGGCAAACCGGTGAGCATGTGGCTCTATTAGGATAGGAGATACCTGAAAACAGATCACACTTTTCATCATAGTGCTTTTACCAATGCATAAAATGCATGGAGAAGTCATTTCGAATGACTGGTCCTCAGTGTTGTGAAAACGATGACTGGTTAAAATTTTTGGTGGTTTCTTGTTCAGTCCATAGGCCTACATCATGTGGCAAACCGGTGAGCATGTGGCTCTATTAGTATAGGAGATACCTGAAAACATATCACACTTTTCATCATAGTGCTTTTACCAATGCATAAAATGCATGGAAAAGTCATTTCGAATGACTGGTCCTCAGTGTTGTGAGAACGATGACTGGTTAAAATTTTTGGTGGTTTCTTGTTCAGTCCATAGGCCTACATCATGTGGCAAACCGGTGAGCATGTGGCTCTATTAGTATAGGAGATACCTGAAAACATATCACACTTTTCATCATAGTGCTTTTACCAATGCATAAAATGCATGGAGAAGTCATTTCGAATGACTGGTCCTCAGTGTTGTGAAAACGATGACTGGTTAAAATTTTTGGTGGTTTCTTGTTCAGTCCATAGGCCTACATCATGTGGCAAACCGGTGAGCATGTGGCTCTATTAGTATAGGAGATACCTGAAAACATATCACACTTTTCATCATAGTGCTTTTACCAATGCATAAAATGCATGGAGAAGTCATTTCGAATGACTGGTCCTCAGTGTTGTGAGAACGATGACTGGTTAAAATTTTTGGTGGTTTCTTGTTCAGTCCATAGGCCTACATCATGTGGCAAACCGGTGAGCATGTGGCTCTATTAGTATAGGAGATACCTGAAAACATATCACACTTTTCATCATAGTGCTTTTACCAATGCATAAAATGCATGGAGAAGTCATTTCGAATGACTGGTCCTCAGTGTTGTGAGAACAATGACTGGTTAAAATTTTTGGTGGTTTCTTGTTCAGTCCATAGGCCTACATCATGTGGCAAACCGGTGAGCATGTGGCTCTATTAGTATAGGAGATACCTGAAAACATATCACACTTTTCATCATAGTACTTTTACCAATGCATAAAATGCATGGAGAAGTCATTTCGAATGACTGGTCCTCAGTGTTGTGAGAACGATGACTGGTTAAAATTTTTGGTGGTTTCTTGTTCAGTCCATAGGCCTACATCATGTGGCAAACCGGTGAGCATGTGGCTCTATTAGTATAGGAGATACCTGAAAACATATCACACTTTTCATCATAGTGCTTTTACCAATGCATAAAATGCATGGAGAAGTCATTTCGAATGACTGGTCCTCAGTGTTGTGAGAACGATGACTGGTTAAAATTTTTGGTGGTTTCTTGTTCAGTCCATAGGCCTACATCATGTGGCAAACCGGTGAGCATGTGGCTCTATTAGTATAGGAGATACCTGAAAACATATCACACTTTTCATCATAGTGCTTTTACCAATGCATAAAATGCATGGAGAAGTCATTTCGAATGACTGGTCCTCAGTGTCGTGAGAACGATGACTGGTTAAAATTTTTGGTGGTTTCTTGTTCAGTCCATAGGCCTACATCATGTGGCAAACCGGTGAGCATGTGGCTCTATTAGTATAGGAGATACCTGAAAACATATCACACTTTTCATCATAGTGCTTTTACCAATGCATAAAATGCATGGAGAAGTCATTTCGAATGACTGGTCCTCAGTGTTGTGAGAACGATGACTGGTTAAAATTTTTGGTGGTTTCTTGTTCAGTCCATAGGCCTACATCATGTGGCAAACCGGTGAGCTTGTGGCTCTATTAGTATAGGAGATACCTGAAAACATATCACACTTTTCATCATAGTGCTTTTACCAATGCATAAAATGCATGGAGAAGTCATTTCGAATGACTGGTCCTCAGTGTTGTGAGAACGATGACTGGTTAAAATTTTTGGTGGTTTCTTGTTCAGTCCATAGGCCTACATCATGTGGCAAACCGGTGAGCATGTGGCTCTATTAGTATAGGAGATACCTGAAAACATATCACACTTTTCATCATAGTGCTTTTACCAATGCATAAAATGCATGGAGAAGTCATTTCGAATCACTGGTCCTCAGTGTTGTGAGAACGATGACTGGTTAAAATTTTTGGTGGTTTCTTGTTCAGTCCATAGGCCTACATCATGTGACAAACCGGTGAGCATGTGGCTCTATTAGTATAGGAGATACCTGAAAACATATCACACTTTTCATCATAGTGCTTTTACCAATGCATAAAATGCATGGAGAAGTCATTTCGAATGACTGGTCCTCAGTGTTGTGAGAACGATGACTGGTTAAAATTTTTGGTGGTTTCTTGTTCAGTCCATAGGCCTACATCATGTGGCAAACCAGTGAGCATGTGGCTCTATTAGTATAGGAGATACCTGAAAACATATCACACTTTTCATCATAGTGCTTTTACCAATGCATAAAATGCATGGAGAAGTCATTTCGAATGACTGGTCCTCAGTGTTGTGAGAACGATGACTGGTTAAAATTTTTGGTGGTTTCTTGTTCAGTCCATAGGCCTACATCATGTGGCAAACCGGTGAGCATGTGGCTCTATTAGGATAGGAGATACCTGAAAACATATCACACTTTTCATCATAGTGCTTTTACCAATGCATAAAATGCATGGAGAAGTCATTTCGAATGACTGGTCCTCAGTGTTGTGAAAACGATGACTGGTTAAAATTTTTGGTGGTTTCTTGTTCAGTCCATAGGCCTACATCATGTGGCAAACCGGTGAGCATGTGGCTCTATTAGTATAGGAGATACCTGAAAACATATCACACTTTTCATCATAGTGCTTTTACCAATGCATAAAATGCATGGAAAAGTCATTTCGAATGACTGGTCCTCAGTGTTGTGAGAACGATGACTGGTTAAAATTTTTGGTGGTTTCTTGTTCAGTCCATAGGCCTACATCATGTGGCAAACCGGTGAGCATGTGGCTCTATTAGTATAGGAGATACCTGAAAACATATCACACTTTTCATCATAGTGCTTTTACCAATGCATAAAATGCATGGAGAAGTCATTTCGAATGACTGGTCCTCAGTGTTGTGAAAACGATGACTGGTTAAAATTTTTGGTGGTTTCTTGTTCAGTCCATAGGCCTACATCATGTGGCAAACCGGTGAGCATGTGGCTCTATTAGTATAGGAGATACCTGAAAACATATCACACTTTTCATCATAGTGCTTTTACCAATGCATAAAATGCATGGAGAAGTCATTTCGAATGACTGGTCCTCAGTGTTGTGAGAACGATGACTGGTTAAAATTTTTGGTGGTTTCTTGTTCAGTCCATAGGCCTACATCATGTGGCAAACCGGTGAGCATGTGGCTCTATTAGTATAGGAGATACCTGAAAACATATCACACTTTTCATCATAGTGCTTTTACCAATGCATAAAATGCATGGAGAAGTCATTTCGAATGACTGGTCCTCAGTGTTGTGAGAACAATGACTGGTTAAAATTTTTGGTGGTTTCTTGTTCAGTCCATAGGCCTACATCATGTGGCAAACCGGTGAGCATGTGGCTCTATTAGTATAGGAGATACCTGAAAACATATCACACTTTTCATCATAGTACTTTTACCAATGCATAAAATGCATGGAGAAGTCATTTCGAATGACTGGTCCTCAGTGTTGTGAGAACGATGACTGGTTAAAATTTTTGGTGGTTTCTTGTTCAGTCCATAGGCCTACATCATGTGGCAAACCGGTGAGCATGTGGCTCTATTAGTATAGGAGATACCTGAAAACATATCACACTTTTCATCATAGTGCTTTTACCAATGCATAAAATGCATGGAGAAGTCATTTCGAATGACTGGTCCTCAGTGTTGTGAGAACGATGACTGGTTAAAATTTTTGGTGGTTTCTTGTTCAGTCCATAGGCCTACATCATGTGGCAAACCGGTGAGCATGTGGCTCTATTAGTATAGGAGATACCTGAAAACATATCACACTTTTCATCATAGTGCTTTTACCAATGCATAAAATGCATGGAGAAGTCATTTCGAATGACTGGTCCTCAGTGTCGTGAGAACGATGACTGGTTAAAATTTTTGGTGGTTTCTTGTTCAGTCCATAGGCCTACATCATGTGGCAAACCGGTGAGCATGTGGCTCTATTAGTATAGGAGATACCTGAAAACATATCACACTTTTCATCATAGTGCTTTTACCAATGCATAAAATGCATGGAGAAGTCATTTCGAATGACTGGTCCTCAGTGTTGTGAGAACGATGACTGGTTAAAATTTTTGGTGGTTTCTTGTTCAGTCCATAGGCCTACATCATGTGGCAAACCGGTGAGCTTGTGGCTCTATTAGTATAGGAGATACCTGAAAACATATCACACTTTTCATCATAGTGCTTTTACCAATGCATAAAATGCATGGAGAAGTCATTTCGAATGACTGGTCCTCAGTGTTGTGAGAACGATGACTGGTTAAAATTTTTGGTGGTTTCTTGTTCAGTCCATAGGCCTACATCATGTGGCAAACCGGTGAGCATGTGGCTCTATTAGTATAGGAGATACCTGAAAACATATCACACTTTTCATCATAGTGCTTTTACCAATGCATAAAATGCATGGAGAAGTCATTTCGAATCACTGGTCCTCAGTGTTGTGAGAACGATGACTGGTTAAAATTTTTGGTGGTTTCTTGTTCAGTCCATAGGCCTACATCATGTGACAAACCGGTGAGCATGTGGCTCTATTAGTATAGGAGATACCTGAAAACATATCACACTTTTCATCATAGTGCTTTTACCAATGCATAAAATGCATGGAGAAGTCATTTCGAATGACTGGTCCTCAGTGTTGTGAGAACGATGACTGGTTAAAATTTTTGGTGGTTTCTTGTTCAGTCCATAGGCCTACATCATGTGGCAAACCGGTGAGCATGTGGCTCTATTAGTATAGGAGATACCTGAAAACATATCACACTTTTCATCATAGTGCTTTTACCAATGCATAAAATGCATGGAGAAGTCATTTCGAATGACTGGTCCTCAGTGTTGTGAGAACGATGACTGGTTAAAATTTTTGGTGGTTTCTTGTTCAGTCCATAGGCCTACATCATGTGGCAAACCGGTGAGCATGTGGCTCTATTAGTATAGGAGATACCTGAAAACATATCACACTTTTCATCATAGTGCTTTTACCAATGCATAAAATGCATGGAGAAGTCATTTCGAATGACTGGTCCTCAGTGTTGTGAGAACGATGACTGGTTAAAATTTTTGGTGGTTTCTTGTTCAGTCCATAGGCCTACATCATGTGGCAAACCGGTGAGCATGTGGCTCTATTAGTATAGGAGATACCTGAAAACATATCACACTTTTCATCATAGTGCTTTTACCAATGCATAAAATGCATGGAGAAGTCATTTCGAATGACTGGTCCTCAGTGTTGTGAGAACGATGACTGGTTAAAATTTTTGGTGGTTTCTTGTTCAGTCCATAGGCCTACATCATGTGGCAAACCGGTGAAGCATGTGGCTCTATTAGTATAGGAGATACCTGAAAACATATCACACTTTTCATCATAGTGCTTTTACCAATGCATAAAATGCATGGAGAAGTCATTTCGAATGACTGGTCCTCAGTGTTGTGAGAACGATGACTGGTTAAAATTTTTGGTGGTTTCTTGTTCAGTCCATAGGCCTACATCATGTGGCAAACCGGTGAGCATGTGGCTCTATTAGTATAGGAGATACCTGAAAACATATCACACTTTTCATCATAGTGCTTTTACCAATGCATAAAATGCATGGAGAAGTCATTTCGAATGACTGGTCCTCAGTGTTGTGAGAACGATGACTGGTTAAAATTTTTGGTGGTTTCTTGTTCAGTCCATAGGCCTACATCATGTGGCAAACCGGTGAGCATGTGGCTCTATTAGTATAGGAGATACCTGAAAACATATCACACTTTTCATCATAGTGCTTTTACCAATGCATAAAATGCATGGAGAAGTCATTTCGAATGACTGGTCCTCAGTGTTGTGAGAACGATGACTGGTTAAAATTTTTGGTGGTTTCTTGTTCAGTCCATAGGCCTACATCATGTGGCAAACCGGTGAGCATGTGGCTCTATTAGTATAGGAGATACCTGAAAACATATCACACTTTTCATCATAGTGCTTTTACCAATGCATAAAATGCATGGAGAAGTCATTTCGAATGACTGGTCCTCAGTGTTGTGAGAACGATGACTGGTTAAAATTTTTGGTGGTTTCTTGTTCAGTCCATCGGCCTACATCATGTGGCAAACCGGTGAGCATGTGGCTCTATTAGTATAGGAGATACCTGAAAACATATCACACTTTTCATCATAGTGCTTTTACCAATGCATAAAATGCATGGAGAAGTCATTTCGAATGACTGGTCCTCAGTGTTGTGAGAACGATGACTGGTTAAAATTTTTGGTGGTTTCTTGTTCAGTCCATAGGCCTACATCATGTGGCAAACCGGTGAGCATGTGGCTCTATTAGTATAGGAGATACCTGAAAACATATCACACTTTTCATCATAGTGCTTTTACCAATGCATAAAATGCATGGAGAAGTCATTTCGAATGACTGGTCCTCAGTGTTGTGAGAACGATGACTGGTTAAAATTTTTGGTGGTTTCTTGTTCAGTCCATAGGCCTACATCATGTGGCAAACCGGTGAGCATGTGGCTCTATTAGGATAGGAGATACCTGAAAACATATCACACTTTTCATCATAGTGCTTTTACCAATGCATAAAATGCATGGAGAAGTCATTTCGAATGACTGGTCCTCAGTGTTGTGAAAACGATGACTGGTTAAAATTTTTGGTGGTTTCTTGTTCAGTCCATAGGCCTACATCATGTGGCAAACCGGTGAGCATGTGGCTCTATTAGTATAGGAGATACCTGAAAACATATCACACTTTTCATCATAGTGCTTTTACCAATGCATAAAATGCATGGAGAAGTCATTTTGAATGACTGGTCCTCAGTGTTGTGAGAACGATGACTGGTTAAAATTTTTGGTGGTTTCTTGTTCAGTCCATAGGCCTACATCATGTGGCAAACCGGTGAGCATGTGGCTCTATTAGTATAGGAGATACCTGAAAACATATCACACTTTTCATCATAGTGCTTTTACCAATGCATAAAATGCATGGAGAAGTCTTTTCGAATGACTGGTCCTCAGTGTTGTGAGAACGATGACTGGTTAAAATTTTGGTGGTTTCTTGTTCAGTCCATAGGCCTACATCATGTGGCAAACCGGTGAGCATGTGGCTCTATTAGTATAGGAGATACCTGAAAACATATCACACTTTTCATCATAGTGCTTTTACCAATGCATAAAATGCATGGAGAAGTCATTTCGAATGACTGGTCCTCAGTGTTGTGAGAACGATGACTGGTTAAAATTTTTGGTGGTTTCTTGTTCAGTCCATAGGCCTACATCATGTGGCAAACCGGTGAGCATGTGGCTCTATTAGTATAGGAGATACCTGAAAACATATCACACTTTTCATCATAGTGCTTTTACCAATGCATAAAATGCATGGAGAAGTCATTTCGAATGACTGGTCCTCAGTGTTGTGAGAACGATGACTGGTTAAAATTTTTGGTGGTTTCTTGTTCAGTCCATAGGCCTACATCATGTGGCAAACCGGTGAGCATGTGGCTCTATTAGTATAGGAGATACCTGAAAACATATCACACTTTTTATCATAGTGCTTTTACCAATGCATAAAATGCATGGAGAAGTCATTTCGAATGACTGGTCCTCAGTGTTGTGAGAACGATGACTGGTTAAAATTTTTGGTGGTTTCTTGTTCAGTCCATAGGCCTACATCATGTGGCAAACCGGTGAGCATGTGGCTCTATTAGTATAGGAGATACCTGAAAACATATCACACTTTTCATCATAGTGCTTTTACCAATGCATAAAATGCATGGAGAAGTCATTTCGAATGACTGGTCCTCAGTGTTGTGAGAACGATGACTGGTTAAAATTTTTGGTGGTTTCTTGTTCAGTCCATAGGCCTACATCATGTGGCAAACCGGTGAGCATGTGGCTCTATTAGTATAGGAGATACCTGAAAACATATCACACTTTTCATCATAGTGCTTTTACAAATGCATAAAATGCATGGAGAAGTCATTTCGAATGACTGGTCCTCAGTGTTGTGAGAACGATGACTGGTTAAAATTTTTGGTGGTTTCTTGTTCAGTCCATAGGCCTACATCATGTGGCAAACCGGTGAGCATGTGGCTCTATTAGTATAGGAGATACCTGAAAACATATCACACTTTTCATCATAGTGCTTTTACCAATGCATAAAATGCATGGAGAAGTCATTTCGAATGACTGGTCCTCAGTGTTGTGAGAACGATGACTGGTTAAAATTTTTGGTGGTTTCTTGTTCAGTCCATAGGCCTACACCATGTGGCAAACCGGTGAGCATGTGGTTCTATTAGTATAGGAGATACCTGAAAACATATCACACTTTTCATCATAGTGCTTTTACCAATGCATAAAATGCATGGAGAAGTCATTTCGAATGACTGGTCTTCAGTGTTGTGAGAACGATCACTGGTTAAAATTTTTGGTGGTTTCTTGTTCAGTCCATAGGCCTACATCATGTGGCAAACCGGTGAGCATGTGGCTCTATTAGTATAGGAGATACCTGAAAACATATCACACTTTTAATCATAGTGCTTTTACCAATGCATAAAATGCATGGAGAAGTCATTTCGAATGACTGGTCCTCAGTGTTGTGAGAACGATGACTAGTTAAAATTTTTGGTGGTTTCTTGTTCAGTCCATAGGCCTACATCATGTGGCAAACCGGTGAGCATGTGGCTCTATTAGTATAGGAGATACCTGAAAACATATCACACTTTTCATCATAGTGCTTTTACCAATGCATAAAATGCATGGAGAAGTCATTTCGAATGACTGGTCCTCAGTGTTGTGAGAACGATGACTGGTTAAAATTTTTGGTGGTTTCTTGTTCAGTCCATAGGCCTACATCATGTGGCAAACCGGTGAGCATGTGGCTCTATTAGTATAGGAGATACCTGAAAACATATCACACTTTTCATCATAGTGCTTTTACCAATGCATAAAATGCATGGAGAAGTCATTTCGAATGACTGGTCCTCAGTGTTGTGAGAACGATGACTGGTTAAAATTTTTGGTGGTTTCTTGTTCAGTCCATAGGCCTACATCATGTGGCAAACCGGTGAGCATGTGGCTCTATTAGTATAGGAGATACCTGAAAACATATCACACTTTTCATCATAGTGCTTTTACCAATGCATAAAATGCATGGAGAAGTCATTTCGAATGACTGGTCCTCAGTGTCGTGAGAACGATGACTGGTTAAAATTTTTGGTGGTTTCTTGTTCAGTCCATAGGCCTACATCATGTGGCAAACCGGTGAGCATGTGGCTCTATTAGTATAGGAGATACCTGAAAACATATCACACTTTTCATCATAGTGCTTTTACCAATGCATAAAATGCATGGAGAAGTCATTTCGAATGACTGGTCCTCAGTGTTGTGAGAACGATGACTGGTTAAAATTTTTGGTGGTTTCTTGTTCAGTCCATAGGCCTACATCATGTGGCAAACCGGTGAGCATGTGGCTCTATTAGTATAGGAGATACCTGAAAACATATCACACTTTTCATCATAGTGCTTTTACCAATGCATAAAATGCATGGAGAAGTCATTTCGAATGACTGGTCCTCAGTGTTGTGAGAACGATGACTGGTTAAAATTTTTGGTGGTTTCTTGTTCAGTCCATAGGCCTACATCATGTGGCAAACCGGTGAGCATGTGGCTCTATTAGTATAGGAGATACCTGAAAACATATCACACTTTTCATCATAGTGCTTTTACCAATGCATAAAATGCATGGAGAAGTCATTTCGAATGACTGGTCCTCAGTGTTGTGAGAACGATGACTGGTTAAAATTTTTGGTGGTTTCTTGTTCAGTCCATAGGCCTACATCATGTGGCAAACCGGTGAGCATGTGGCTCTATTAGTATAGGAGATACCTGAAAACATATCACACTTTTCATCATAGTGCTTTTACCAATGCATAAAATGCATGGAGAAGTCATTTCGAATGACTGGTCCTCAGTGTTGTGAGAACGATGACTGGTTAAAATTTTTGGTGGTTTCTTGTTCAGTCCATAGGTCTACATCATGTGGCAAACCGGTGAGCATGTGGCTCTATTAGTATAGGAGATACCTGAAAACATATCACACTTTTCATCATAGTGCTTTTACCAATGCATAAAATGCATGGAGAAGTCATTTCGAATGACTGGTCCTCAGTGTTGTGAGAACGATGACTGGTTAAAATTTTTGGTGGTTTCTTGTTCAGTCCATAGGCCTACATCATGTGGCAAACCGGTGAGCATGTGGCTCTATTAGTATAGGAGATACCTGAAAACATATCACACTTTTCATCATAGTGCTTTTACCAATGCATAAAATGCATGGAGAAGTTATTTCGAATGACTGGTCCTCAGTGTTGTGAGAACGATGACTGGTTAAAATTTTTGGTGGTTTCTTGTTCAGTCCATAGGCCTACATCATGTGGCAAACCGGTGAGCATGTGGCTCTATTAGTATAGGAGATACCTGAAAACATATCACACTTTTCATCATAGTGCTTTTACCAATGCATAAAATGCATGGAGAAGTCATTTCGAATGACTGGTCCTCAGTGTTGTGAGAACGATGACTGGTTAAAATTTTTGGTGGTTTCTTGTTCAGTCCATAGGCCTACATCATGTGGCAAACCGGTGAGCATGTGGCTCTATTAGTATAGGAGATACCTGAAAACATATCACACTTTTCATCATAGTGCTTTTACCAATGCATAAAATGCATGGAGAAGTCATTTCGAATGACTGGTCCTCAGTGTTGTGAGAACGATGACTGGTTAAAATTTTTGGTGGTTTCTTGTTCAGTCCATAGGCCTAAATCATGTGGCAAACCGGTGAGCATGTGGCTCTATTAGTATAGGAGATACCTGAAAACATATCACACTTTTCATCATAGTGCTTTTACCAATGCATAAAATGCATGGAGAAGTCATTTCGAATGACTGGTCCTCAGTGTTGTGAGAACGATGACTGGTTAAAATTTTTGGTGGTTTCTTGTTCAGTCCATAGGCCTACATCATGTGGCAAACCGGTGAGCATGTGGCTCTATTAGTATAGGAGATACCTGAAAACATATCACACTTTTCATCATAGTGCTTTTACCAATGCATAAAATGCATGGAGAAGTCATTTCGAATGACTGGTCCTCAGTGTTGTGAGAACGATGACTGGTTAAAATTTTTGGTGGTTTCTTGTTCAGTCCATAGGCCTACATCATGTGGCAAACCGGTGAGCATGTGGCTCTATTAGTATAGGAGATACCTGAAAACATATCACACTTTTCATCATAGTGCTTTTACCAATGCATAAAATGCATGGAGAAGTCATTTCGAATGACTGGTCCTCAGTGTTGTGAGAACGATGACTGGTTAAAATTTTTGGTGGTTTCTTGTTCAGTCCATAGGCCTACATCATGTGGCAAACCGGTGAGCATGTGGCTCTATTAGTATAGGAGATACCTGAAAACATATCACACTTTTCATCATAGTGCTTTTACCAATGCATAAAATGCATGGAGAAGTTATTTCGAATGACTGGTCCTCAGTGTTGTGAGAACGATGACTGGTTAAAATTTTTGGTGGTTTCTTGTTCAGTCCATAGGCCTACATCATGTGGCAAACCGGTGAGCATGTGGCTCTATTAGTATAGGAGATACCTGAAAACATATCACACTTTTCATCATAGTGCTTTTACCAATGCATAAAATGCATGGAGAAGTCATTTCGAATGACTGGTCCTCAGTGTTGTGAGAACGATGACTGGTTAAAATTTTTGGTGGTTTCTTGTTCAGTCCATAGGCCTACATCATGTGGCAAACCGGTGAGCATGTGGCTCTATTAGTATAGGAGATACCTGAAAACATATCACACTTTTCATCATAGTGCTTTTACCAATGCATAAAATGCATGGAGAAGTCATTTCGAATGACTGGTCCTCAGTGTTGTGAGAACGATGACTGGTTAAAATTTTTGGTGGTTTCTTGTTCAGTCCATAGGCCTACATCATGTGGCAAACCGGTGAGCATGTGGCTCTATTAGTATAGGAGATACCTGAAAACATATCACACTTTTCATCATAGTGCTTTTACCAATGCATAAAATGCATGGAGAAGTCATTTCGAATGACTGGTCCTCAGTGTTGTGAGAACGATGACTGGTTAAAATTTTTGGTGGTTTCTTGTTGAGTCCATAGGCCTACATCATGTGGCAAACCGGTGAGCATGTGGCTATATTAGTATAGGAGATACCTGAAAACATATCACACTTTTCATCATAGTGCTTTTACCAATGCATAAAATGCATGGAGAAGTTATTTCGAATTACTGGTCCTCAGTGTTGTGAGAACGATGACTGGTTAAAATTTTTGGTGGTTTCTTGTTCAGTCCATAGGCCTACATCATGTGGCAAACCGGTGAGCATGTGGCTCTATTAGTATAGGAGATACCTGAAAACATATCACACTTTTCATCATAGTGCTTTTACCAATGCATAAAATGCATGGAGAAGTCATTTCGAATGACTGGTCCTCAGTGTTGTGAGAACGATGACTGGTTAAAATTTTTGGTGGTTTCTTGTTCAGTCCATAGGCCTACATCATGTGGCAAACCGGTGAGCATGTGGCTCTATTAGTATAGGAGATACCTGAAAACATATCACACTTTTCATCATAGTGCTTTTACCAATGCATAAAATGCATGGAGAAGTCATTTCGAATGACTGGTCCTCAGTGTTGTGAGAACGATGACTGGTTAAAATTTTTGGTGGTTTCTTGTTCAGTCCATAGGCCTACATCATGTGGCAAACCGGTGAGCATGTGGCTCTATTAGTATAGGAGATACCTGAAAACATATCACACTTTTCATCATAGTGCTTTTACCAATGCATAAAATGCATGGAGAAGTCATTTCGAATGACTGGTCCTCAGTGTTGTGAGAACGATGACTGGTTAAAATTTTTGGTGGTTTCTTGTTCAGTCCATAGGCCTACATCATGTGGCAAACCGGTGAGCATGTGGCTCTATTAGTATAGGAGATACCTGAAAACATATCACACTTTTCATCATAGTGCTTTTACCAATGCATAAAATGCATGGAGAAGTCATTTCGAATGACTGGTCCTCAGTGTTGTGAGAACGATGACTGGTTAAAATTTTTGGTGGTTTCTTGTTCAGTCCATAGGCCTACATCATGTGGCAAACCGGTGAGCATGTGGCTCTATTAGTATAGGAGATACCTGAAAACATATCACACTTTTCATCATAGTGCTTTTACCAATGCATAAAATGCATGGAGAAGTCATTTCGAATGACTGGTCCTCAGTGTTGTGAGAACGATGACTGGTTAAAATTTTTGGTGGTTTCTTGTTCAGTCCATAGGCCTACATCATGTGGCAAACCGGTGAGCATGTGGCTCTATTAGTATAGGAGATACCTGAAAACATATCACACTTTTCATCATAGTGCTTTTACCAATGCATAAAACGCATGGAGAAGTCATTTCGAATGACTGGTCCTCAGTGTTGTGAGAACGATGACTGGTTAAAATTTTTGGTGGTTTCTTGTTCAGTCCATAGGCCTACATCATGTGGCAAACCGGTGAGCATGTGGCTCTATTAGTATAGGAGATACCTGAAAACATATCACACTTTTCATCATAGTGCTTTTACCAATGCATAAAATGCATGGAGAAGTCATTTCGAATGACTGGTCCTCAGTGTTGTGAGAACGATGACTGGTTAAAATTTTTGGTGGTTTCTTGTTCAGTCCATAGGCCTACATCATGTGGCAAACCGGTGAGCATGTGGCTCTATTAGTATAGGAGATACCTGAAAACAGATCACACTTTTCATCATAGTGCTTTTACCAATGCATAAAATGCATGGAGAAGTCATTTCGAATGACTGGTCCTCAGTGTTGTGAGAACGATGACTGGTTAAAATTTTTGGTGGTTTCTTGTTCAGTCCATAGGCCTACATCATGTGGCAAACCGGTGAGCATGTGGCTCTATTAGTATAGGAGATACCTGAAAACATATCACACTTTTCATCATAGTGCTTTTACCAATGCATAAAATGCATGGAGAAGTCATTTCGAATGACTGGTCCTCAGTGTTGTGAGAACGATGACTGGTTAAAATTTTTGGTGGTTTCTTGTTCAGTCCATAGGCCTACATCATGTGGCAAACCGGTGAGCATGTGGCTCTATTAGTATAGGAGATACCTGAAAACATATCACACTTTTCATCATAGTGCTTTTACCAATGCATAAAATGCATGGAGAAGTCATTTCGAATGACTGGTCCTCAGTGTTGTGAGAACGATGACTGGTTAAAATTTTTGGTGGTTTCTTGTTCAGTCCATAGGCCTACATCATGTGGCAAACCGGTGAGCATGTGGCTCTATTAGTATAGGAGATACCTGAAAACATCACACTTTGCATCATAGTGCTTTTACCAATGCATAAAATGCATGGAGAAGTCATTTCGAATGACTGGTCCTCAGTGTTGTGAGAACGATGACTGGTTAAAATTTTTGGTGGTTTCTTGTTCAGTCCATAGGCCTACATCATGTGGCAAACCGGTGAGCATGTGGCTCTATTAGTATAGGAGATACCTGAAAACATATCACACTTTTCATCATAGTGCTTTTACCAATGCATAAAATGCATGGAGAAGTCATTTCGAATGACTGGTCCTCAGTGTTGTGAGAACGATGACTGGTTAAAATTTTTGGTGGTTTCTTGTTCAGTCCATAGGCCTACATCATGTGGCAAACCGGTGAGCATGTGGCTCTATTAGTATAGGAGATACCTGAAAACATATCACATCATAGTGCTTTTACCAATGCATAAAATGCATGGAGAAGTCATTTCGAATGACTGGTCCTCAGTGTTGTGAGAACGATGACTGGTTAAAATTTTTGGTGGTTTCTTGTTCAAGTCCATAGGCCTACATCATGTGGCAAACCGGTGAGCATGTGGCTCTATTAGTATAGGAGATACCTGAAAACATATCACACTTTTCATCATAGTGCTTTTACCAATGCATAAAATGCATGGAGAAGTCATTTCGAATGACTGGTCCTCAGTGTTGTGAGAACGATGACTGGTTAAAATTTTTGGTGGTTTCTTGTTCAGTCCATAGGCCTACATCATGTGGCAAACCGGTGAGCATGTGGCTCTATTAGTATAGGAGATACCTGAAAACATATCACACTTTTCATCATAGTGCTTTTACCAATGCATAAAATGCATGGAGAAGTCATTTCGAATGACTGGTCCTCAGTGTTGTGAGAACGATGACTGGTTAAAATTTTTGGTGGTTTCTTGTTCAGTCCATAGGCCTACATCATGTGGCAAACCGGTGAGCATGTGGCTCTATTAGTATAGGAGATACCTGAAAACATATCACACTTTTCATCATAGTGCTTTTACCAATGCATAAAATGCATGGAGAAGTCATTTCGAATGACTGGTCCTCAGTGTTGTGAGAACGATGACTGGTTAAAATTTTTGGTGGTTTCTTGTTCAGTCCATAGGCCTACATCATGTGGCAAACCGGTGAGCATGTGGCTCTATTAGTATAGGAGATACCTGAAAACATATCACACTTTTCATCATAGTGCTTTTACCAATGCATAAAATGCATGGAGAAGTCATTTCGAATGACTGGTCCTCAGTGTTGTGAGAACGATGACTGGTTAAAATTTTTGGTGGTTTCTTGTTCAGTCCATAGGCCTACATCATGTGGCAAACCGGTGAGCATGTGGCTCTATTAGTATAGGAGATACCTGAAAACATATCACACTTTTCATCATAGTGCTTTTACCAATGCATAAAATGCATGGAGAAGTCATTTCGAATGACTGGTCCTCAGTGTTGTGAGAACGATGACTGGTTAAAATTTTTGGTGGTTTCTTGTTCAGTCCATAGGCCTACATCATGTGGCAAACCGGTGAGCATGTGGCTCTATTAGTATAGGAGATACCTGAAAACATATCACACTTTTCATCATAGTGCTTTTACCAATGCATAAAATGCATGGAGAAGTCATTTCGAATGACTGGTCCTCAGTGTTGTGAGAACGATGACTGGTTAAAATTTTTGGTGGTTTCTTGTTCAGTCCATAGGCCTACATCATGTGGCAAACCGGTGAGCATGTGGCTCTATTAGTATAGGAGATACCTGAAAACATATCACACTTTTCATCATAGTGCTTTTACCAATGCATAAAATGCATGGAGAAGTCATTTCGAATGACTGGTCCTCAGTGTTGTGAGAACGATGACTGGTTAAAATTTTTGGTGGTTTCTTGTTCAGTCCATAGGCCTACATCATGTGGCAAACCGGTGAGCATGTGGCTCTATTAGTATAGGAGATACCTGAAAACATATCACACTTTTCATCATAGTGCTTTTACCAATGCATAAAATGCATGGAGAAGTCATTTCGAATGACTGGTCCTCAGTGTTGTGAGAACGATGACTGGTTAAAATTTTTGGTGGTTTCTTGTTCAGTCCATAGGCCTACATCATGTGGCAAACCGGTGAGCATGTGGCTCTATTAGTATAGGAGATACCTGAAAACATATCACACTTTTCATCATAGTGCTTTTACCAATGCATAAAATGCATGGAGAAGTCATTTCGAATGACTGGTCCTCAGTGTTGTGAGAACGATGACTGGTTAAAATTTTTGGTGGTTTCTTGTTCAGTCCATAGGCCTACATCATGTGGCAAACCGGTGAGCATGTGGCTCTATTAGTATAGGAGATACCTGAAAACATATCACACTTTTCATCATAGTGCTTTTACCAATGCATAAAATGCATGGAGAAGTCATTTCGAATGACTGGTCCTCAGTGTTGTGAGAACGATGACTGGTTAAAATTTTTGGTGGTTTCTTGTTCAGTCCATAGGCCTACATCATGTGGCAAACCGGTGAGCATGTGGCTCTATTAGTATAGGAGATACCTGAAAACATATCACACTTTTCATCATAGTGCTTTTACCAATGCATAAAATGCATGGAGAAGTCATTTCGAATGACTGGTCCTCAGTGTTGTGAGAACGATGACTGGTTAAAATTTTTGGTGGTTTCTTGTTCAGTCCATAGGCCTACATCATGTGGCAAACCGGTGAGCATGTGGCTCTATTAGTATAGGAGATACCTGAAAACATATCACACTTTTCATCATAGTGCTTTTACCAATGCATAAAATGCATGGAGAAGTCATTTCGAATGACTGGTCCTCAGTGTTGTGAGAACGATGACTGGTTAAAATTTTTGGTGGTTTCTTGTTCAGTCCATAGGCCTACATCATGTGGCAAACCGGTGAGCATGTGGCTCTATTAGTATAGGAGATACCTGAAAACATCACACTTTTCATCATAGTGCTTTTACCAATGCATAAAATGCATGGAGAAGTCATTTCGAATGACTGGTCCTCAGTAGGGTTGAGCGAAACGGGTCGAACATTTTCAAAAGTCGCCGACTTTTGGCTAAGTCGGGGTTTCATGAAACCCGATCCGACCCCTGTGCGGGGTCGGCCATGCGGTACGCGACTTTCGCGCCAAAGTCGCGTTTCAATGACGCGAAAAGCGCCATTTCTCAGCCAATGAAGGTAAACGCAGAGTGTGGGCAGCGTGATGACATAGGTCCTGGTCCCCACCATCTTAGAGAAGGGCATTGCAGTGATTGGCTTGCTGTCTGCGACGTCACAGGGGCTATAAAGAGGCGTTCCCGCCGACCGCCATCTTACTGCTGCTGATCTGAGCTTAGGGAGAGGTTGCTGCCGCTTTGTCAGAAGCAGGGATAGCGTTAGGCAGGGTCCATTAACCACAAAACCGCTTGTGCTGCAGCGATTTGCACTGTCCAACACCACCCTCGGTGTGCAGGGACAGTGGAAGTTTTTTTTTTTTTTTTTTTCCCCTCAGCGCTGTAGCTCATTGGGCTGCCCTAGAAGGCTCCCTGATAGCTGCATTGCTGTGTGTACGCCGCTGTGCAAACCAACTGCTTTTTTCAAAGCACAAATCCTCTTGTTCCTTCCTTTCTGCACAGCTATCTTTTTTGTTTGTCCACACTTTTTATTTCATTTGTGCATCAGTCCACTCCTTATTGCTGCCTGCCATACCTGGCTGAGATTACTGCAGGCAGGGAGATAGTAGCTGCCTGCCATACCTGGCTGAGATTACTGCAGGCAGGGAGATAGTAATTGTAGGACATTCCCTGTTTTTTTTTTTTTTTTTTTTTTGGTGGGAGATTAAGATTGGCAATTTGGCATTTCTGCTAGAGTGCCATCCCTGTGTGTGCCATCTCTCTCACATAGTGGGCCATAGAAAGCCTTTTCATTTTTCTGTATTTTTTTTTGTGGGGTGTATAAATTCTCCCTGATAAAAATACAGTGGGAGATTAATATTGGCCTTTGGGCTTGTGTGCCAGTCCTGAGTGTGCCATCTCTCTCACAAATAGTGGGCCATAGAAAGCCTATTTATTTTTTTTTTTGGTTTTATAAATTCTCCCAGAAAAAAAGGGAGATTAATATTGGCCTCTGGGCTTGTGTGCCAGTCCTGAGCGTGCCATCTGTGCCAGCCAGCCCTGAGCGTGCCATCTCTCTCACAAATAGTGGGCCATAGAAAGCCTATTTAATTTTTTTTTTTGTTTTATAAATTTTCCCTGAAAAAAGGGAGATTAATATTGGCCTCTGGGCTTGTGTGCCAGTTGTGAGCGTGCCATCTGTGCCAGTCCTGAGCGTGCCATCTCTCTCACAAATAGTGGGCCATAGAAAGCCTATTTAAATATTTTTTTGGTTTTATAAATTCTCCCAGAAAAAAAGGGAGATTAATATTGGCCTCTGGGCTTGTGTGCCAGTCCTGAGCGTGCCATCTGTGCCAGCCAGCCCTGAGCGTGCCATCTCTCTCACAAATAGTGGGCCATAGAAAGCCTATTTAATTTTTTTTTTTGTTTTATCAATTTTCCCTGAAAAAAGGGAGATTAATATTGGCCTCTGGGCTTGTGTGCCAGTTGTGAGCGTGCCATCTGTGCCAGTCCTGAGCGTGCCATCTCTCTCACAAATAGTGGGCCATAGAAAGCCTATTTAAATATTTTTTTGGTTTTATAAATTCTCCCAGAAAAAAAGGGAGATTAATATTGGCCTCTGGGCTTGTGTGCCAGTCCTGAGCGTGCCATCTGTGCCAGCCAGCCCTGAGCGTGCCATCTCTCTCACAAATAGTGGGCCATAGAAAGCCTATTTAATTTTTTTTTTTGTTTTATCAATTTTCCCTGAAAAAAGGGAGATTAATATTGGCCTCTGGGCTTGTGTGCCAGTTGTGAGCGTGCCATCTGTGCCAGTCCTGAGCGTGCCATCTCTCTCACAAATAGTGGGCCATAGAAAGCCTATTTAAATATTTTTTTGGTTTTATAAATTCTCCCAGAAAAAAAGGGAGATTAATATTGGCCTCTGGGCTTGTGTGCCAGTCCTGAGCGTGCCATCTGTGCCAGCCAGCCCTGAGCGTGCCATCTCTCTCACAAATAGTGGGCCATAGAAAGCCTATTTAATTTTTTTTTTTGTTTTATCAATTTTCCCTGAAAAAAGGGAGATTAATATTGGCCTCTGGGCTTGTGTGCCAGTTGTGAGCGTGCCATCTGTGCCAGTCCTGAGCGTGCCATCTCTCTCACAAATAGTGGGCCATAGAAAGCCTATTTAAATATTTTTTTGGTTTTATAAATTCTCCCAGAAAAAAAGGGAGATTAATATTGGCCTCTGGGCTTCTGTGCCAGTCCTGAGCGTGCCATCTGTGCCAGTCCTGAGCGTCCCATCTCTCTCACAAATAGTGGGCCATAGAAAGCCTATTTTATTTTTTTTTTGGGTTTTAGAAATTCTCCCTGAAAAAAGGGAGATTAATATTGGCCTCTGGGCTTGTGTGCCAGTTGTGAGCGTGCCATCTGTGCCAGTCCTGAGCGTGCCATCTCTCTCACAAATAGTGGGCCATAGAAAGCCTATTTAAATATTTTTTTGGTTTTATAAATTCTCCCAGAAAAAAAGGGAGATTAATATTGGCCTCTGGGCTTCTGTGCCAGTCCTGAGCGTGCCATCTGTGCCAGTCCTGAGCGTCCCATCTCTCTCACAAATAGTGGGCCATAGAAAGCCTATTTTATTTTTTTTTTGGGTTTCAGAAATTCTCCCTGGAAAAAAAAAGGGAGATTAATATTGCCCTTTGGGCTTGTGTGCCAGTACTAAGCGTTCCATCTCTCTCTCTCTCTCAGTCAGTGGGCCATAGAACGCCTATTTTTGGTTTTATTTGTTTTCTAAATTCTCCCTGAAAAAATCATTTTATTTTATTTGGTTTCTAAATTCTTCCTGATAAAATCATATTTTTTTTATTATTTTTTTTTCTAAAGTCTCCTTGAAAAAAAAAAAAAAAAACAGTGTGAGATTAATATTGGCCTTTCTGCTTGTGTGCCAGTCTTGACCCCTGGGTGCGTCATCTCTCAGTCAGTGGGCCATAGAACGCCTATTTTTGGTTTTATTTGTTTTATAAATTCTCCCTGAAAAAATCATTTTATTTTATTTGGTTTCTAAATTCTTCCTGATAAAATCATATTTTTTTTATTATTTTTTTTTCTAAAGTCTCCCTGAAAAAAAAAAAAAAAAAACAACCAAAAAAAACAGTGGGAGATTAATATTGGCCTTTCTGCTTGTGTGCCAGTCTTGACTCCTGGGTGCGTCATCTCTCAGTCAGTGGGCCATAGAACGCCTATTTTTGGTTTTATTTGTTTTATAAATTCTCCCTGAAAAAATCATTTTATTTTATTTGGTTTCTAAATTCTTCCTGATAAAATCATATTTTTTTTATTATTTTTTTTTCTAAAGTCTCCCTGAAAAAAAAAAAAAAAAAAACAACCAAAAAAAACAGTGGGAGATTAATATTGGCCTTTCTGCTTGTGTGCCAGTCTTGACTCCTGGGTGTGCCATCTCTCTCTCTCTCTCTCTCTCTCTCTCTCTCTCTCTCTCTCCAATTGTGGTCCATAGAAAGCCTATATTTTTTTTCCTTGATTTGGGTTCTAAAATCTACCAGAGAAAATAACTACATCAATCATTGGTAGAAAAATATTGGCCTCTGGGTTTGTGTGCCACTCCTGACTCCTGTGTGCGTCATCTCTCAGTCAGTGGGCCATAGAACGCCTATTTTTGTTTTTATTTGTTTTATAAATTCTCCCTGAAAAAATCATTTTATTTTATTTGGTTTCTAAATTCTTCCTGATAAAATCATATTTTTTTTATTATTTTTTTTTCTAAAGTCTCCCTGAAAAAAAAAAAAAAAAAAAACAGTGGGAGATTAATATTGGCCTTTCTGCTTGTGTGCCAGTCTTGACTCCTGGGTGTGCCATCTCTCTCTCTCTCTCTCTCCAATTGTGGTCCATAGAAAGCCTACATTTTTTTTCCTTGATTTGGGTTCCAAAATCTACCAGAGAAAATAACTCCATCAATCATTGGTAGAAAAATATTGGCCTCTGGGCTTGTGTGCCACTCCTGATTCCTGTGTGCGTCATCTCTCACTCAGTGGCCCATAGAAAGCATATAGTTTGTTACATTTGTTTTCTAAATTCTCCCTGCAAAAATCTATTTTTTTTTTTTTGGGGGGTTTCTAAAGTGTTCCTGAAAAAAATAAAAATAAAAAAAAAATAATAGTGTGACATTAATATTAACATTTGTGCTTCAGTGACAGTCCTGCGTGTGGGGCATCTCTCTAATTTGCAGCCACCAAAAAAAGAGTGTGTAACATTGGGCCTGATTTTCGCTGTGGTCTCACCAACCTGTAAAGGGGTAGCTAAATCATACTGAAGTTATAGCTCACCGTGTAAGTTGTGTGACTGCAACAAATAACGTTAGTTTGGTTACGTTTTTAAAACAATGAGGAAGTCTAGTGGAAGAGGTCGTGGCCGGGGGCGTTCATTGTCAGCTGGTAATGAGGGTAGTGGTAGTGGTGGAGCATCAGGTGGTCGTGGGGGAAAAAATATTGCACCTAAGTCTGGAGCTGTGGAGCCAGGTTCGTCGTCCGGCTACACAAGGCCTCGAACGCTCCCTTTTCTGGGATTAGGAAAACCGCTTTTAAAGCCGGAGCAGCAAGAGCAAGTTTTGGCTTATCTTGCTGACTCAGCCTCTAGCTCTTTTGCCTCATCTCGTGAAACTGGTAAAAGTAAAAGCAGCGCGTCGTTAGTGGATGTTCACGGTAAGGGACAAGTCACTTCCTTGTCCTCTTCAGCAAAAACAACAACAGAGAAGAATGCAGCAGGCGACACAACGGGTTACTCCATGGAGCTCTTTACACATACCGTCCCTGGCTTAGAAAGTGAAGCAGTTAACATTCCATGCCCATTACAAATTGAATCTGACATGGAGTGCACTGACGCACAGCCACAGCCAGACTACTATGCTGGTCCTTTGACTCAGACCACAACATTGCCCTCGCAGGGTGCTGATCAAGAATCAGACCCTGATGAGACTATGTTGCCCCATCACGAACGCTATACCACCGAACGACACGGTGACACAGACGAAGTTGCGCAGGAGGTACAAGAAGAGTTATTAGATGACCCAGTTCTTGACCCCGATTGGCAGCCATTGGGGGAACAGGGTGCAGGCGGCAGCAGTTCTGAAGCAGAGGAGGAGGAGGGGCCGCAGCAGGCATCAACATCGCCACAGGTTCCATCTGCCGGGCCCGTATCTTGCCCAAAACGCGTGGCAAAGCCAAAACCTGGTGGAGGACAGCGTGGCCATCCGGTTAAAGCTCAGTCTGCAATGCCTGAAAAGGTATCCGATGCTAGAAAGAGTGCAGTCTGGCATTTTTTTAAACAACATCCAATTGATCAGCGCAAAGTCATCTGTCAAAAATGTTCTACTTCCTTAAGCAGAGGTCAGAATCTGAAAAGTCTCAATACTAGTTGCATGCATAGACATTTAACCACCATGCATTTGAAAGCTTGGACTAACTACCAAACGTCCCTTAAGGTTGTTGCACCCTCGGCCAATGAAGCTAGTCATCAACGCAACATCCCTTCCGGCAGTGTAGGACCACCATTTAGCGCACCACCTGCTGTATCTGTGCAGGTATCTTTGCCAGGCCAAAGCAGTCAGGGTCAGGGAATCACCAGTTTCGTAGTAGGAAACACTGCATCTAGGGCACCGGCGGCAACAATACCATCTCCCACCGTCTCTCAGTCTGCCATGTCCACCGGCACCCCCGCTAGTTCCACGATCTCCAGCTCTCCAGTCCAGCTCACCCTACATGAGACTATGGTTAGAAAAAGGAAATACTTAGCCTCGCATCCGCGTACACAGGGTTTGAACGCCCACATAGCTAGACTAATCTCGTTAGAGATGATGCCCTACCGGTTAGTTGAAAGCGAAGCTTTCAAAGACCTGATGGACTACGCTGTACCACGCTACGAGCTACCCAGTCGACACTTTTTTTCCAGAAAAGCCATCCCAGCCCTCCACCAGCATGTTAAAGAGCGCATCGTCCATGCACTCAGGCAATCTGTGAGCACAAAGGTGCACCTGACAACAGATGCATGGACCAGTAGGCATGGCCAGGGACGTTACGTGTCCATCACGGCACACTGGGTAAATGTGGTGGATTCAGGGTCCACAGGGGACAGCAAGTTTGGGACAGTTCTGCCTAGCCCACGGTCTAGTAAACAGTTGTCTGTAGCCGTTCGCACCCCCTCCTCCTCCTCCTCCTCGTCCTCCTGCAGAAGCAAGAGCTCGTCCACAGACCGCAGTCGCACAAACACTCCATCCGCACCTGCCACTGTTGCACACCAGGTCTCCCATTATGGGGCAGCTACTGGCATACGTCAGCAGGCTGTATTGGCTATGAAGTGTTTGGGCGACAATAGACACACCGCGGAAGTTCTGTCCGAGTTCTTGCAGCAAGAAACGCAGTCGTGGCTGGGCACTGTAGATCTTGAGGCAGGCAAGGTAGTGAGTGATAACGGAAGGAATTTCATGGCTGCCATCTCCCTTTCCCAACTGAAACACATTCCTTGCCTGGCTCACACCTTAAACCTGGTGGTGCAGTGCTTCCTGAAAAGTTATCCGGGGTTATCCGACCTGCTCCTCAAAGTGCGTGGACTTTGCGCACATATCCGCCGTTCGCCTGTACACTCCAGCCGTATGCAGACCTATCAGCGTTCTTTGAACCTTCCCCAGCATCGCCTAATCATAGACGTTGCAACAAGGTGGAACTCAACACTGCACATGCTTCAGAGACTGTGCGAACAGAGGCGGGCTGTTATGTTTTTGTGGGAGGATACACATACACGGGCAGGCAGTAGGATGGCAGACATGGAGTTGTCAGGTGTGCAGTGGTCGAAGATTCAAGACATGTGTCAAGTCCTTCAGTGTTTTGAGGAATGCACACGGCTGGTTAGTGCAGACAACGCCATAATAAGCATGAGCATCCCCCTAATGCGTCTGCTGATGCAAAGTTTGACGCACATAAAGGATCAGGCGTCTGCACCAGAGGAAGAGGAAAGCCTTGATGACAGTCAGCGATTGTCTGGTCAGGGCAGTGTACATGACGAGGTACCGGGCGAAGAGGAGGTGGAGGATGAGGAGGATGATGGGGATGAGTATATTTTTAATGAGGAAGCTTTCCCGGGGGCACGGGAAATTGGTGGCGTGGCAAGGCCGGGTTCTGGTTTTTTGAGGGACACAAGTGACGTAGATTTGCCTGCAACTGCCCCTCAACCAAGCACAACCGCAGATTTGACAACGGGAACTTTGGCCCACATGGCGGATTATGCCTTGCGTATCCTCAAAAGGGACACACGCATTACAAAAATGATGAACGATGACGATTACTGGTTGGCCTGCCTCCTTGATCCTCGCTATAAAGGCAAATTGCAAAATATTATGCCACATGAGAACTTGGAACTAATATTAGCAACAAAACAATCAACTCTTGTTGACCGTTTGCTTCTGGCATTCCCTGCACACAGCGCCCGTGATCGTTCTCACACGAGCTCCAGGGGCCAGCAGACCAGAGGTGTTAGAGGGGCAGAAATCAGAAGTGGCGTTGGACAGAGGGGTTTTCTGACCAGGTTGTGGAGTGATTTTTCTATGACCGCAGACAGGACAGGTACTGCAGCATCAATTCAAAGTGACAGGAGACAACATTTGTCCAGTATGGTTACAAACTATTTTTCATCCCTTATCGACGTTCTCCCTCAACCGTCATTCCCATTTGATTACTGGGCATCCAAATTAGACACCTGGCCAGAATTGGCAGAATATGCATTGCAGGAGCTTGCTTGCCCGGCAGCTAGTGTCCTATCAGAAAGAGTATTCAGTGCTGCAGGTTCAATACTAACAGAAAAAAGGACTCGTCTGGCTACCCAAAATGTAGATGATCTAACCTTCATTAAAATGAACCACAACTGGATTTCAAAATCTTTTGCCCCACCCTGCCCGGCTGACACCTAGCTTTCCTATGAAAAGGTCTTGCCTGTGGACTATTCTGAATGACTTTTCCAATCTCGTAATTTTCTTCACCTGATTGTCCAGCATACGACATGTTTCCACCTCACGAAATGGCCAAACTCCCCACACGGGGCCGTGCTATCGCCACTTTGCGCTTGGACCCTTGAGAGTGCTGTTTGTCTGAAGAGGTGGGTGTGGCCGCTTTTGGTCGACGGCACTGCCACTGGGTCCCTCATAGTACAATAAAGTGTCTCTGGCGGTGGTGGTGCGCACCCAACGTCAGACACACCGTTGTAATATGAGGGGCCCTGTGCCTGTACCGCCGGCCACAAGACAGTTCCCCCCCCCAGCTCAAACAGTGCTCTACCACTAGCAAAATTATCTCTCACAGCTTCACCAATGTGTAGTCTAGCCGCTGACATCCTTCAATGCCTGGCACTGACAATACCATTGTTTTGACATTTTTGTTATGTTAGGCCTTCGAAGCCTGTCTGCGGTCCCTTCTTTCTACAACTACTACACTGACCAGGCCACTGCTGGCCGTGTTACCCTGGAACCAATTTAAAAGTGCCTACAGTCAGCCCAATTTTGTTATGTTAGGCCTTCGAAGACTGTCTGCCGTCACTCCTTCCACTAGACTTCCACTGACCATACACTGCTGCCCATGTACCCCTGGAACCAATTTAAAGTGCCTACAGCCAGCCCAATTTTGTTATGTTAGGCCTTGGAAGCCTGTCTGCGGTCACTCCTTCCACTAGACTTCCACTGACCAGACCACTGCTGCCCGTGTACCCCTGGAACCAATTTAAAAGTGCCTACAGCCAGCCCAAGTTTGTTATGTTAGGCTTTGGAAGCCTGTCTGCGGTCACTCCTTCCACTAGACTTCCACTGACCAGACCACTGCTGCCCGTGTACCCCTGGAACCAATTTAAAAGTGCCTACAGCCAGCCCAAGTTTGTTATGTTAGGCCTTGGAAGCCTGTCTGCGGTCACTCCTTCCACTAGACTTCCACTGACCAGACCACTGCTGCCCGTGTACCCCTGGAACCAATTTAAAAGTGCCTACAGCCAGCCCAAGTTTGTTATGTTAGGCCTTCTAAGCCTGTCTGCGGTCCATTCTTTCAACTACTACTACACTGACCAGGTCACTGCTGCCCGTGTACCCCTGGAACCAATTTAAAATTGCCTACAGCCAGCCCAATTTTTTTATTTTAGGCCTTCGATGCCTGTCTGCGGTCCATTCTTTCAACTACTACTACACTGACCAGGTCACTGCTGTCCGTGTACCCCTGGAACCAATTTAAAATTGCCTACAGCCATGTGTTATTATTTTAGGCCTTCGATGCCTGTCTGCGGTCACTCCTTCCACTAGGCCTCCACTGACCACACCACTGCTGTCCGTGTACCCCTGGAACCAATTTAAAATTGCCTACAGCCAGCCCAATTTTTTTATTTTAGGCCTTCGATGCCTGTCTGCGGTCCATTCTTTCAACTACTACTACACTGACCAGGTCACTGCTGTCCGTGTACCCCTGTAACCAATTTAAAATTGCCTACAGCCATGTGTTATTATTTTAGGCATTCGATGCCTGTCTGCGGTCCATTTTTTCAACTACTACTACACTGACCAGGTCACTGCTGCCCGTGTACCCCTGGAACCAATTTAAAATTGCCTACAGCCATGTGTTATTATTTTAGGCCTTCGATGCCTGTCTGCGGTCACTCCTTCCACTAGGCCTCCACTGACCACACCACTGCTGCCCGTGTACCCCTGGAACCAATTTAAAATTGCCTACAGCCAGCCCAATTTTTTTATTTTAGGCCTTCGATGCCTGTCTGCGGTCCATTCTTTCAACTACTACTACACTGACCAGGTCACTGCTGTCCGTGTACCCCTGGAACCAATTTAAAATTGCCTACAGCCATGTGTTATTATTTTAGGCCTTCGATGCCTGTCTGCGGTCACTCCTTCCACTAGGCCTCCACTGACCACACCACTGCTGTCCGTGTACCCCTGGAACCAATTTAAAATTGCCTACAGCCATGTGTTATTATTTTAGGCCTTCGATGCCTGTCTGCGGTCACTCCTTCCACTAGGCCTCCACTGACCACACCACTGCTGCCCGTGTACCCCTGGAACCAATTTAAAATTGCCTACAGCCAGCCCAATTTTTTTATTTTAGGCCTTCGATGCCTGTCTGCGGTCCATTCTTTCAACTACTACTACACTGACCAGGTCACTGCTGCCCGTGTACCCCTGGAACCAATTTAAAATTGCCTACAGCCATGTGTTATTATTTTAGGCCTTCGATGCCTGTCTGCGGTCACTCCTTCCACTAGGCCTCCACTGACCACACCACTGCTGTCCGTGTACCCCTGGAACCAATTTAAAATTGCCTACAGCCATGTGTTATTATTTTAGGCCTTCGATGCCTGTCTGCGGTCCATTCTTTCAACTACTACTACACTGACCAGGGCACTGCTGGCCGTGTACCCCTGGAACCAACATCAGAAAATATAAAAATAAGTATTTTGCTTATAAAAAAGAAAATACTGGTGAGATATCAAATGCAGACATTTTAACATTAAAAACAAACACACAACTCTAATCTGGTACAGTACTAAAAATGGCCACCAGCTACAATTACTTTCTCCTGCAAGTAGTTAACTGAAAGTTTTTTTAAATTGAAAACACACATATGGCATCCACCGAGTGTTGTCCTGTCGCGTCTTCTTTATATTATTGCCGAGAAGATGCAAAATAATGAAAATAATAAAATCATTAATTACCAAAATAATAGAGAAAGTCAACACCACATTGCAAATAAACATTCATTCCAAATAAAGAAGCAGGGCGCGTCCGAGGGTGAGTATATACCTAATAAGAATATAATCACCCTCGGACGCGCAATGCTTATTTCCAACAGCCTTCCTTCCTAAGAATCAGCCCTTCCGTCGTGTAGAGAGACGTTGTGTTACACTCCAAGGTGTTCCCCAGGTTGCCTTTCCTGAGCTTCGATCTTCCGGCTCTCGTTTAGTAGTTCTTGGAAACTACTCTGCATTAGGCCTTCAAATTGGGTATGGGGTGTAGAGAGATGGTGTGTTCCACTCCAAGGTGTTCCCCAGGTTGCCTTTCCTGAGCTTCGATCTTCCGGCTCTCGTTTAGTAGTTGTTGGAAACTACGCTGCATTAGGCCTTCAAATTGGGTATGGGGTGTAGCGAGAGGGTGTGTTACACTCCAAGGTGTTCCCCAGGTTGCCTTTCCTGAGCTTCGATCTTCCGGCTCTCGTTTAGTAGTTCTTGGAAACTACACTGCATTAGGCCTTCAAATTGGGTATGGGGTGTAGAGAGAGGGTGTGTTACACTCCAAGGTGTTCCCCAGGTTGCCTTTCCTGAGCTTCGATATTCCGGCTCTCGTTTAGTAGTTGTCGGAAACTACGCTGCATTAGGCCTACAAATTGGGTATGGGGCGTAGAGAGAGGGTGTGTTACACTCCAAGGTGTTCCCCAGGTTGCCTTTCCTGAGCTTCGATATTCCGGCTCTCGTTTAGTAGTTGTCGGAAACTACGCTGCATTAGGCCTACAAATTGGGTATGGGGTGTAGAGAGAGGGTGTGTTACACTCCAAGGTGTTCCCCAGGTTGCCTTTCCTGAGCTTCGATCTTCATGCTCTCGTTTAGTAGTTGTCGGAAACTACGCTGCATTAGGCCTACAAATTGGGTATGGGGTGTAGAGAGAGGGTTTGTTACACTCCAAGGTGTTCCCCAGGTTGCCTTTCCTGAGCTTCGATCTTCCGGCTCTCGTTTAGTAGTTGTTGGAAACTACGCTGCATTAGGCCTTCAAATTGGGTATGGGGTGTAGCGAGAGGGTGTGTTACACTCCAAGGTGTTCCCCAGGTTGCCTTTCCTGAGCTTCGATCTTCCGGCTCTCGTTTAGTAGTTCTTGGAAACTACACTGCATTAGGCCTTCAAATTGGGTATGGGGTGTAGAGAGAGGGTGTGTTACACTCTAAGGTGTTCCCCAGGTTTCCTTGCCATTGCTTCGGTCTTCCGACTCTCGTTTAGTAGTTGTAGAAAAGTACACTGCATTAGGCCATACAAAATGGGTATGGGGTGGAGAGAGATGGTGTGTTACACTCCAAGGTGTTCCCCAGGTTGCCTTTCCTGAGCTTCTATCTTCAGGCTCTCATTAAATTGTGGTTAAATGGAACAACTGCATTTGGCGTACTAGTTGGTTTGGGGCCTACTATCGGTGTCTGCCACTCCTTGCTGTTCTCCTCCACTGAACAAAGCTGTGCCGCCTGTTTACTACGGTTGCCAATTTTGAACTGCATTTCGACTACTTACTGATTTGGCCCTACTCTCTGTGTCAGCCTCTCATTCCAGTTGTCCTCCACTGCAATGCCCCCTGGTTATTCCTGTGTTACCAATTTTGAACTGCATTTAGCCCACTTTCTTCTTTGGGCCTATATCTGTGTTTCCACTTCATCGTGCCCATTGCCCAGCCAGTGATAGATGAGTCTGCTGGTACATTGACCCATAACGCAACATTCCCCGTGCACGCTACACAACAACATTGTGACCCTGCTGAAAGTCAGGTTGCTCTTCCCGCATACCATACCACCTTACACGGGGACAAAGAGGAAGGTGCAGATGAAAGTGCAGGTTCCTTCATCAGGTGGGGGGAGGAATACTAGTTGGCGACGTCACTGGCACAGGGCCTCTCATAGTACGCAAAAGTGTTGCTGCCGGTGGGAGGCGCCCCCGCCGTGCAAACACACCGCTGTACTTTGAGGGGCCCTGTGCCAGTGCCAATGCCAACGAGTGGGCCCCCCCTGCTTGCTCAGGTTCACAGCACTTGCAAAGTTGAAATACTTACCTCTCCCTGCTCCACTGCCGTGACGTGGTCCAGATTTCCTGGGCCCACTAATTACTTGAACCAGCCCTACCCCCCACAACTTTAGCCAAATGACCCCCAATTTCAAATGCCTTCCAATTATTATAAGGTAAATTACGCTTGACAAGCTTCATTAAGAAGAATGGATGGTTTTGACATTAAAATGGCCACTCTAGGTGTTTTCCTGGCCCCCACTCACTGCCGACTATGCTGCCCCATTGACTTGCATTGGGTTTCGTGTTTCGGTCGATCCCGACTTTACGTCATAATCGGCCGATTTCACTCGACCCGACTTTGGACATAGTCGGGTTTCGCAAAACCCGGCTCGACTCTAAAAAGGTCAAGGTCGCTCAACTCTAGTCCTCAGTGTTGTGAGAACGATGACTGGTTAAAATTTTTGGTGGTTTCTTGTTCAGTCCATAGGCCTACATCATGTGGCAAACCGGTGAGCATGTGGCTCTATTAGTATAGGAGATACCTGAAAACATATCACACTTTTCATCATAGTGCTTTTACCAATGCATAAAATGCATGGAGAAGTCATTTCGAATGACTGGTCCTCAGTGTTGTGAGAACGATGACTGGTTAAAATTTTTGGTGGTTTCTTGTTCAGTCCATAGGCCTACATCATGTGGCAAACCGGTGAGCATGTGGCTCTATTAGTATAGGAGATACCTGAAAACATATCACATCATAGTGCTTTTACCAATGCATAAAATGCATGGAGAAGTCATTTCGAATGACTGGTCCTCAGTGTTGTGAGAACAATGACTGGTTAAAATTTTTGGTGGTTTCTTGTTCAGTCCATAGGCCTACATCATGTGGCAAACCGGTGAGCATGTGGCTCTATTAGTATAGGAGATACCTGAAAACATATCACACTTTTCATCATAGTGCTTTTACCAATGCATAAAATGCATGGAGAAGTCATTTCGAATGACTGGTCCTCAGTGTTGTGAGAACGATGACTGGTTAAAATTTTTGGTGGTTTCTTGTTCAGTCCATAGGCCTACATCATGTGGCAAACCTGTGAGCATGTGGCTCTATTAGTATAGGAGATACATAAAAACATATCACACTTTTCATCATAGTGCTTTTACCAATGCATAAAATGCATGGAGAAGTCATTTCGAATGACTGGTCCTCAGTGTTGTGAGAACGATGACTGGTTAAAATTTTTGGTGGTTTCTTGTTCAGTCCATAGGCCTACATCATGTGGCAAACCGGTGAGCATGTGGCTCTATTAGTATAGGAGATACCTGAAAACATATCACACTTTTCATCATAGTGCTTTTACCAATGCATAAAAAGCATGGAGAAGTCATTTCGAATGACTGGTCCTCAGTGTTGTGAGAACGATGACTGGTTAATATTTTTGGTGGTTTCTTGTGCAGTCCATAGGCCTACATCATGTGGCAAACCGGTGAGCATGTGGCTCTATTAGTATAGGAGATACCTGAAAACATATCACACTTTTCATCATAGTGCTTTTACCAATGCATAAAATGCATGGAGAAGTGATTTCGAATGACTGGTCCTCAGTGTTGTGAGAACGATGACTGGTTAAAATTTTTGGTGGTTTCTTGTTCAGTCCATAGGCCTACATCATGTGGCAAACCGGTGAGCATGTGGCTCTATTAGTATAGGAGATACCTGAAAACATATCACATCATAGTGCTTTTACCAATGCATAAAATGCATGGAGAAGTCATTTCGAATGACTGGTCCTCAGTGTTGTGAGAACAATGACTGGTTAAAATTTTTGGTGGTTTCTTGTTCAGTCCATAGGCCTACATCATGTGGCAAACCGGTGAGCATGTGGCTCTATTAGTATAGGAGATACCTGAAAACATATCACACTTTTCATCATAGTGCTTTTACCAATGCATAAAATGCATGGAGAAGTCATTTCGAATGACTGGTCCTCAGTGTTGTGAGAACGATGACTGGTTAAAATTTTTGGTGGTTTCTTGTTCAGTCCATAGGCCTACATCATGTGGCAAACCGGTGAGCATGTGGCTCTATTAGTATAGGAGATACCTGAAAACATATCACACTTTTCATCATAGTGCTTTTACCAATGCATAAAATGCATGGAGAAGTCATTTCGAATGACTGGTCCTCAGTGTTGTGAGAACGATGACTGGTTAAAATTTTTGGAGGTTTCTTGTTCAGTCCATAGGCCTACATCATGTGGCAAACCGGTGAGCATGCGGCTCTATTAGTATAGGAGATACCTGAAAACATATCACACTTTTCATCATAGTGCTTTTACCAATGCATAAAATGCATGGAGAAGTCATTTCGAATGACTGGTCCTCAGTGTTGTGAGAACGATGACTGGTTAAAATTTTTGGTGGTTTCTTGTTCAGTCCATAGGCCTACATCATGTGGCAAACCGGTGAGCATGTGGCTCTATTAGTATAGGAGATACCTGAAAACATATCACACTTTTCATCATAGTGCTTTTACCAATGCATAAAATGCATGGAGAAGTCATTTCGAATGACTGGTCCTCAGTGTTGTGAGAACGATGACTGGTTAAAATTTTTGGTGGTTTCTTGTTCAGTCCATAGGCCTACATCATGTGGCAAACCGGTGAGCATGTGGCTCTATTAGTATAGGAGATACCTGAAAACATATCACACTTTTCATCATAGTGCTTTTACCAATGCATAAAATGCATGGAGAAGTCATTTCGAATGACTGGTCCTCAGTGTTGTGAGAACGATGACTGGTTAAAATTTTTGGTGGTTTCTTGTTCAGTCCATAGGCCTACATCATGTGGCAAACCGGTGAGCATGTGGCTCTATTAGTATAGGAGATACCTGAAAACATATCACACTTTTCATCATAGTGCTTTTACCAATGCATAAAATGCATGGAGAAGTCATTTCGAATGACTGGTCCTCAGTGTTGTGAGAACGATGACTGGTTAAAATTTTTGGTGGTTTCTTGTTCAGTCCATAGGCCTACATCATGTGGCAAACCGGTGAGCATGTGGCTCTATTAGTATAGGAGATACCTGAAAACATATCACACTTTTCATCATAGTGCTTTTACCAATGCATAAAATGCATGGAGAAGTCATTTCGAATGACTGGTCCTCAGTGTTGTGAGAACGATGACTGGTTAAAATTTTTGGTGGTTTCTTGTTCAGTCCATAGGCCTACATCATGTGGCAAACCGGTGAGCATGTGGCTCTATTAGTATAGGAGATACCTGAAAACATATCACACTTTTCATCATAGTGCTTTTACCAATGCATAAAATGCATGGAGAAGTCATTTCGAATGACTGGTCCTCAGTGTTGTGAGAACGATGACTGGTTAAAATTTTTGGTGGTTTCTTGTTCAGTCCATAGGCCTACATCATGTGGCAAACCGGTGAGCATGTGGCTCTATTAGTATAGGAGATACCTGAAAACATATCACACTTTTCATCATAGTGCTTTTACCAATGCATAAAACGCATGGAGAAGTCATTTCGAATGACTGGTCCTCAGTGTTGTGAGAACGATGACTGGTTAAAATTTTTGGTGGTTTCTTGTTCAGTCCATAGGCCTACATCATGTGGCAAACCGGTGAGCATGTGGCTCTATTAGTATAGGAGATACCTGAAAACATATCACACTTTTCATCATAGTGCTTTTACCAATGCATAAAATGCATGGAGAAGTCATTTCGAATGACTGGTCCTCAGTGTTGTGAGAACGATGACTGGTTAAAATTTTTGGTGGTTTCTTGTTCAGTCCATAGGCCTACATCATGTGGCAAACCGGTGAGCATGTGGCTCTATTAGTATAGGAGATACCTGAAAACATATCACACTTTTCATCATAGTGCTTTTACCAATGCATAAAATGCATGGAGAAGTCATTTCGAATGACTGGTCCTCAGTGTTGTGAGAACGATGACTGGTTAAAATTTTTGGTGGTTTCTTGTTCAGTCCATAGGCCTACATCATGTGGCAAACCGGTGAGCATGTGGCTCTATTAGTATAGGAGATACCTGAAAACATATCACACTTTTCATCATAGTGCTTTTACCAATGCATAAAATGCATGGAGAAGTCATTTCGAATGACTGGTCCTCAGTGTTGTGAGAACGATGACTGGTTAAAATTTTTGGTGGTTTCTTGTTCAGTCCATAGGTCTACATCATGTGGCAAACCGGTGAGCATGTGGCTCTATTAGTATAGGAGATACCTGAAAACATATCACACTTTTCATCATAGTGCTTTTACCAATGCATAAAATGCATGGAGAAGTCATTTCGAATGACTGGTCCTCAGTGTTGTGAGAACGATGACTGGTTAAAATTTTTGGTGGTTTCTTGTTCAGTCCATAGGCCTACATCATGTGGCAAACCGGTGAGCATGTGGCTCTATTAGTATAGGAGATACCTGAAAACATATCACACTTTTCATCATAGTGCTTTTACCAATGCATAAAATGCATGGAGAAGTCATTTCGAATGACTGGTCCTCAGTGTTGTGAGAACGATGACTGGTTAAAATTTTTGGTGGTTTCTTGTTGAGTCCATAGGCCTACATCATGTGGCAAACCGGTGAGCATGTGGCTCTATTAGTATAGGAGATACCTGAAAACATATCACACTTTTCATCATAGTGCTTTTACCAATGCATAAAATGCATGGAGAAGTTATTTCGAATGACTGGTCCTCAGTGTTGTGAGAACGATGACTGGTTAAAATTTTTGGTGGTTTCTTGTTCAGTCCATAGGCCTACATCATGTGGCAAACCGGTGAGCATGTGGCTCTATTAGTATAGGAGATACCTGAAAACATATCACACTTTTCATCATAGTGCTTTTACCAATGCATAAAATGCATGGAGAAGTCATTTCGAATGACTGGTCCTCAGTGTTGTGAGAACGATGACTGGTTAAAATTTTTGGTGGTTTCTTGTTCAGTCCATAGGCCTACATCATGTGGCAAACCGGTGAGCATGTGGCTCTATTAGTATAGGAGATACCTGAAAACATATCACACTTTTCATCATAGTGCTTTTACCAATGCATAAAATGCATGGAGAAGTCATTTCGAATGACTGGTCCTCAGTGTTGTGAGAACGATGACTGGTTAAAATTTTTGGTGGTTTCTTGTTCAGTCCATAGGCCTAAATCATGTGGCAAACCGGTGAGCATGTGGCTCTATTAGTATAGGAGATACCTGAAAACATATCACACTTTTCATCATAGTGCTTTTACCAATGCATAAAATGCATGGAGAAGTCATTTCGAATGACTGGTCCTCAGTGTTGTGAGAACGATGACTGGTTAAAATTTTTGGTGGTTTCTTGTTCAGTCCATAGGCCTACATCATGTGGCAAACCGGTGAGCATGTGGCTCTATTAGTATAGGAGATACCTGAAAACATATCACACTTTTCATCATAGTGCTTTTACCAATGCATAAAATGCATGGAGAAGTCATTTCGAATGACTGGTCCTCAGTGTTGTGAGAACGATGACTGGTTAAAATTTTTGGTGGTTTCTTGTTCAGTCCATAGGCCTACATCATGTGGCAAACCGGTGAGCATGTGGCTCTATTAGTATAGGAGATACCTGAAAACATATCACACTTTTCATCATAGTGCTTTTACCAATGCATAAAATGCATGGAGAAGTCATTTCGAATGACTGGTCCTCAGTGTTGTGAGAACGATGACTGGTTAAAATTTTTGGTGGTTTCTTGTTCAGTCCATAGGCCTACATCATGTGGCAAACCGGTGAGCATGTGGCTCTATTAGTATAGGAGATACCTGAAAACATATCACACTTTTCATCATAGTGCTTTTACCAATGCATAAAATGCATGGAGAAGTCATTTCGAATGACTGGTCCTCAGTGTTGTGAGAACGATGACTGGTTAAAATTTTTGGTGGTTTCTTGTTGAGTCCATAGGCCTACATCATGTGGCAAACCGGTCAGCATGTGGCTCTATTAGTATAGGAGATACCTGAAAACATATCACACTTTTCATCATAGTGCTTTTACCAATGCATAAAATGCATGGAGAAGTGATTTCGAATGACTGGTCCTCAGTGTTGTGAGAACGATGACTGGTTAAAATTTTTGGTGGTTTCTTGTTCAGTCCATAGGCCTACATCATGTGGCAAACCGGTGAGCATGTGGCTCTATTAGTATAGGAGATACCTGAAAACATATCACACTTTTCATCATAGTGCTTTTACCAATGCATAAAATGCATGGAGAAGTCATTTCGAATGACTGGTCCTCAGTGTTGTGAGAACGATGACTGGTTAAAATTTTTGGTGGTTTCTTGTTCAGTCCATAGGCCTACATCATGTGGCAAACCGGTGAGCATGTGGCTCTATTAGTATAGGAGATACCTGAAAACATATCACACTTTTCATCATAGTGCTTTTACCAATGCATAAAATGCATGGAGAAGTCATTTCGAATGACTGGTCCTCAGTGTTGTGAGAACGATGACTGGTTAAAATTTTTGGTGGTTTCTTGTTCAGTCCATAGGCCTACATCATGTGGCAAACCGGTGAGCATGTGGCTCTATTAGTATAGGAGATACCTGAAAACATATCACACTTTTCATCATAGTGCTTTTACCAATGCATAAAATGCATGGAGAAGTCATTTCGAATGACTGGTCCTCAGTGTTGTGAGAACGATGACTGGTTAAAATTTTTGGTGGTTTCTTGTTGAGTCCATAGGCCTACATCATGTGGCAAACCGGTGAGCATGTGGCTATATTAGTATAGGAGATACCTGAAAACATATCACACTTTTCATCATAGTGCTTTTACCAATGCATAAAATGCATGGAGAAGTTATTTCGAATTACTGGTCCTCAGTGTTGTGAGAACGATGACTGGTTAAAATTTTTGGTGGTTTCTTGTTCAGTCCATAGGCCTACATCATGTGGCAAACCGGTGAGCATGTGGCTCTATTAGTATAGGAGATACCTGAAAACATATCACACTTTTCATCATAGTGCTTTTACCAATGCATAAAATGCATGGAGAAGTCATTTCGAATGACTGGTCCTCAGTGTTGTGAGAACGATGACTGGTTAAAATTTTTGGTGGTTTCTTGTTCAGTCCATAGGCCTACATCATGTGGCAAACCGGTGAGCATGTGGCTCTATTAGTATAGGAGATACCTGAAAACATATCACACTTTTCATCATAGTGCTTTTACCAATGCATAAAATGCATGGAGAAGTCATTTCGAATGACTGGTCCTCAGTGTTGTGAGAACGATGACTGGTTAAAATTTTTGGTGGTTTCTTGTTCAGTCCATAGGCCTACATCATGTGGCAAACCGGTGAGCATGTGGCTCTATTAGTATAGGAGATACCTGAAAACATATCACACTTTTCATCATAGTGCTTTTACCAATGCATAAAATGCATGGAGAAGTCATTTCGAATGACTGGTCCTCAGTGTTGTGAGAACGATGACTGGTTAAAATTTTTGGTGGTTTCTTGTTCAGTCCATAGGCCTACATCATGTGGCAAACCGGTGAGCATGTGGCTCTATTAGTATAGGAGATACCTGAAAACATATCACACTTTTCATCATAGTGCTTTTACCAATGCATAAAATGCATGGAGAAGTCATTTCGAATGACTGGTCCTCAGTGTTGTGAGAACGATGACTGGTTAAAATTTTTGGTGGTTTCTTGTTCAGTCCATAGGCCTACATCATGTGGCAAACCGGTGAGCATGTGGCTCTATTAGTATAGGAGATACCTGAAAACATATCACACTTTTCATCATAGTGCTTTTACCAATGCATAAAATGCATGGAGAAGTCATTTCGAATGACTGGTCCTCAGTGTTGTGAGAACGATGACTGGTTAAAATTTTTGGTGGTTTCTTGTTCAGTCCATAGGCCTACATCATGTGGCAAACCGGTGAGCATGTGGCTCTATTAGTATAGGAGATACCTGAAAACATATCACACTTTTCATCATAGTGCTTTTACCAATGCATAAAACGCATGGAGAAGTCATTTCGAATGACTGGTCCTCAGTGTTGTGAGAACGATGACTGGTTAAAATTTTTGGTGGTTTCTTGTTCAGTCCATAGGCCTACATCATGTGGCAAACCGGTGAGCATGTGGCTCTATTAGTATAGGAGATACCTGAAAACAGATCACACTTTTCATCATAGTGCTTTTACCAATGCATAAAATGCATGGAGAAGTCATTTCGAATGACTGGTCCTCAGTGTTGTGAGAACGATGACTGGTTAAAATTTTTGGTGGTTTCTTGTTCAGTCCATAGGCCTACATCATGTGGCAAACCGGTGAGCATGTGGCTCTATTAGTATAGGAGATACCTGAAAACATATCACACTTTTCATCATAGTGCTTTTACCAATGCATAAAATGCATGGAGAAGTCATTTCGAATGACTGGTCCTCAGTGTTGTGAGAACGATGACTGGTTAAAATTTTTGGTGGTTTCTTGTTCAGTCCATAGGCCTACATCATGTGGCAAACCGGTGAGCATGTGGCTCTATTAGTATAGGAGATACCTGAAAACATCACACTTTGCATCATAGTGCTTTTACCAATGCATAAAATGCATGGAGAAGTCATTTCGAATGACTGGTCCTCAGTGTTGTGAGAACGATGACTGGTTAAAATTTTTGGTGGTTTCTTGTTCAGTCCATAGGCCTACATCATGTGGCAAACCGGTGAGCATGTGGCTCTATTAGTATAGGAGATACCTGAAAACATCACACTTTGCATCATAGTGCTTTTACCAATGCATAAAATGCATGGAGAAGTCATTTCGAATGACTGGTCCTCAGTGTTGTGAGAACGATGACTGGTTAAAATTTTTGGTGGTTTCTTGTTCAGTCCATAGGCCTACATCATGTGGCAAACCGGTGAGCATGTGGCTCTATTAGTATAGGAGATACCTGAAAACATATCACATCATAGTGCTTTTACCAATGCATAAAATGCATGGAGAAGTCATTTCGAATGACTGGTCCTCAGTGTTGTGAGAACGATGACTGGTTAAAATTTTTGGTGGTTTCTTGTTCAAGTCCATAGGCCTACATCATGTGGCAAACCGGTGAGCATGTGGCTCTATTAGTATAGGAGATACCTGAAAACATATCACACTTTTCATCATAGTGCTTTTACCAATGCATAAAATGCATGGAGAAGTCATTTCGAATGACTGGTCCTCAGTGTTGTGAGAACGATGACTGGTTAAAATTTTTGGTGGTTTCTTGTTCAGTCCATAGGCCTACATCATGTGGCAAACCGGTGAGCATGTGGCTCTATTAGTATAGGAGATACCTGAAAACATATCACACTTTTCATCATAGTGCTTTTACCAATGCATAAAATGCATGGAGAAGTCATTTCGAATGACTGGTCCTCAGTGTTGTGAGAACGATGACTGGTTAAAATTTTTGGTGGTTTCTTGTTCAGTCCATAGGCCTACATCATGTGGCAAACCGGTGAGCATGTGGCTCTATTAGTATAGGAGATACCTGAAAACATATCACACTTTTCATCATAGTGCTTTTACCAATGCATAAAATGCATGGAGAAGTCATTTCGAATGACTGGTCCTCAGTGTTGTGAGAACGATGACTGGTTAAAATTTTTGGTGGTTTCTTGTTCAGTCCATAGGCCTACATCATGTGGCAAACCGGTGAGCATGTGGCTCTATTAGTATAGGAGATACCTGAAAACATATCACACTTTTCATCATAGTGCTTTTACCAATGCATAAAATGCATGGAGAAGTCATTTCGAATGACTGGTCCTCAGTGTTGTGAGAACGATGACTGGTTAAAATTTTTGGTGGTTTCTTGTTCAGTCCATAGGCCTACATCATGTGGCAAACCGGTGAGCATGTGGCTCTATTAGTATAGGAGATACCTGAAAACATATCACACTTTTCATCATAGTGCTTTTACCAATGCATAAAATGCATGGAGAAGTCATTTCGAATGACTGGTCCTCAGTGTTGTGAGAACGATGACTGGTTAAAATTTTTGGTGGTTTCTTGTTCAGTCCATAGGCCTACATCATGTGGCAAACCGGTGAGCATGTGGCTCTATTAGTATAGGAGATACCTGAAAACATATCACACTTTTCATCATAGTGCTTTTACCAATGCATAAAATGCATGGAGAAGTCATTTCGAATGACTGGTCCTCAGTGTTGTGAGAACGATGACTGGTTAAAATTTTTGGTGGTTTCTTGTTCAGTCCATAGGCCTACATCATGTGGCAAACCGGTGAGCATGTGGCTCTATTAGTATAGGAGATACCTGAAAACATATCACACTTTTCATCATAGTGCTTTTACCAATGCATAAAATGCATGGAGAAGTCATTTCGAATGACTGGTCCTCAGTGTTGTGAGAACGATGACTGGTTAAAATTTTTGGTGGTTTCTTGTTCAGTCCATAGGCCTACATCATGTGGCAAACCGGTGAGCATGTGGCTCTATTAGTATAGGAGATACCTGAAAACATCACACTTTTCATCATAGTGCTTTTACCAATGCATAAAATGCATGGAGAAGTCATTTCGAATGACTGGTCCTCAGTGTTGTGAGAACGATGACTGGTTAAAATTTTTGGTGGTTTCTTGTTCAGTCCATAGGCCTACATCATGTGGCAAACCGGTGAGCATGTGGCTCTATTAGTATAGGAGATACCTGAAAACATATCACACTTTTCATCATAGTGCTTTTACCAATGCATAAAATGCATGGAGAAGTCATTTCGAATGACTGGTCCTCAGTGTTGTGAGAACGATGAATGGTTAAAATTTTTGGTGGTTTCTTGTTCAGTCCATAGGCCTACATCATGTGGCAAACCGGTGAGCATGTGGCTCTATTAGTATAGGAGATACCTGAAAACATATCACATCATAGTGCTTTTACCAATGCATAAAATGCATGGAGAAGTCATTTCGAATGACTGGTCCTCAGTGTTGTGAGAACAATGACTGGTTAAAATTTTTGGTGGTTTCTTGTTCAGTCCATAGGCCTACATCATGTGGCAAACCGGTGAGCATGTGGCTCTATTAGTATAGGAGATACCTGAAAACATATCACACTTTTCATCATAGTGCTTTTACCAATGCATAAAATGCATGGAGAAGTCATTTCGAATGACTGGTCCTCAGTGTTGTGAGAACGATGACTGGTTAAAATTTTTGGTGGTTTCTTGTTCAGTCCATAGGCCTACATCATGTGGCAAACCGGTGAGCATGTGGCTCTATTAGTATAGGAGATACATAAAAACATATCACACTTTTCATCATAGTGCTTTTACCAATGCATAAAATGCATGGAGAAGTCATTTCGAATGACTGGTCCTCAGTGTTGTGAGAACGATGACTGGTTAAAATTTTTGGTGGTTTCTTGTTCAGTCCATAGGCCTACATCATGTGGCAAACCGGTGAGCATGTGGCTCTATTAGTATAGGAGATACCTGAAAACATATCACACTTTTCATCATAGTGCTTTTACCAATGCATAAAAAGCATGGAGAAGTCATTTCGAATGACTGGTCCTCAGTGTTGTGAGAACGATGACTGGTTAATATTTTTGGTGGTTTCTTGTGCAGTCCATAGGCCTACATCATGTGGCAAACCGGTGAGCATGTGGCTCTATTAGTATAGGAGATACCTGAAAACATATCACACTTTTCATCAAAGTGCTTTTACCAATGCATAAAATGCATGGAGAAGTCATTTCGAATGACTGGTCCTCAGTGTTGTGAGAACGATGACTGGTTAAAATTTTTGGTGGTTTCTTGTTCAGTCCATAGGCCTACATCATGTGGCAAACCGGTGAGCATGTGGCTCTATTAGTATAGGAGATACCTGAAAACATATCACATCATAGTGCTTTTACCAATGCATAAAATGCATGGAGAAGTCATTTCGAATGACTGGTCCTCAGTGTTGTGAGAACAATGACTGGTTAAAATTTTTGGTGGTTTCTTGTTCAGTCCATAGGCCTACATCATGTGGCAAACCGGTGAGCATGTGGCTCTATTAGTATAGGAGATACCTGAAAACATATCACACTTTTCATCATAGTGCTTTTACCAATGCATAAAATGCATGGAGAAGTCATTTCGAATGACTGGTCCTCAGTGTTGTGAAAACGATGACTGGTTAAAATTTTTGGTGGTTTCTTGTTCAGTCCATAGGCCTACATCATGTGGCAAACCGGTGAGCATGTGGCTCTATTAGTATAGGAGATACCTGAAAACATATCACACTTTTCATCATAGTGCTTTTACCAATGCATAAAATGCATGGAGAAGTCATTTCGAATGACTGGTCCTCAGTGTTGTGAGAACGATGACTGGTTAAAATTTTTGGAGGTTTCTTGTTCAGTCCATAGGCCTACATCATGTGGCAAACCGGTGAGCATGCGGCTCTATTAGTATAGGAGATACCTGAAAACATATCACACTTTTCATCATAGTGCTTTTACCAATGCATAAAATGCATGGAGAAGTCATTTCGAATGACTGGTCCTCAGTGTTGTGAGAACGATGACTGGTTAAAATTTTTGGTGGTTTCTTGTTCAGTCCATAGGCCTACATCATGTGGCAAACCGGTGAGCATGTGGCTCTATTAGTATAGGAGATACCTGAAAACATATCACACTTTTCATCATAGTGCTTTTACCAATGCATAAAATGCATGGAGAAGTCATTTCGAATGACTGGTCCTCAGTGTTGTGAGAACGATGACTGGTTAAAATTTTTGGTGGTTTCTTGTTCAGTCCATAGGCCTACATCATGTGGCAAACCGGTGAGCATGTGGCTCTATTAGTATAGGAGATACCTGAAAACATATCACACTTTTCATCATAGTGCTTTTACCAATGCATAAAATGCATGGAGAAGTCATTTCGAATGACTGGTCCTCAGTGTTGTGAGAACGATGACTGGTTAAAATTTTTGGTGGTTTCTTGTTCAGTCCATAGGCCTACATCATGTGGCAAACCGGTGAGCATGTGGCTCTATTAGTATAGGAGATACCTGAAAACATATCACACTTTTCATCATAGTGCTTTTACCAATGCATAAAATGCATGGAGAAGTCATTTCGAATGACTGGTCCTCAGTGTTGTGAGAACGATGACTGGTTAAAATTTTTGGTGGTTTCTTGTTCAGTCCATAGGCCTACATCATGTGGCAAACCGGTGAGCATGTGGCTCTATTAGTATAGGAGATACCTGAAAACATCACACTTTTCATCATAGTGCTTTTACCAATGCATAAAATGCATGGAGAAGTCATTTCGAATGACTGGTCCTCAGTGTTGTGAGAACGATGACTGGTTAAAATTTTTGGTGGTTTCTTGTTCAGTCCATAGGCCTACATCATGTGGCAAACCGGTGAGCATGTGGCTCTATTAGTATAGGAGATACCTGAAAACATATCACACTTTTCATCATAGTGCTTTTACCAATGCATAAAATGCATGGAGAAGTCATTTCGAATGACTGGTCCTCAGTGTTGTGAGAACGATGACTGGTTAAAATTTTTGGTGGTTTCTTGTTCAGTCCATAGGCCTACATCATGTGGCAAACCGGTGAGCATGTGGCTCTATTAGTATAGGAGATACCTGAAAACATATCACATCATAGTGCTTTTACCAATGCATAAAATGCATGGAGAAGTCATTTCGAATGACTGGTCCTCAGTGTTGTGAGAACAATGACTGGTTAAAATTTTTGGTGGTTTCTTGTTCAGTCCATAGGCCTACATCATGTGGCAAACCGGTGAGCATGTGGCTCTATTAGTATAGGAGATACCTGAAAACATATCACACTTTTCATCATAGTGCTTTTACCAATGCATAAAATGCATGGAGAAGTCATTTCGAATGACTGGTCCTCAGTGTTGTGAGAACGATGACTGGTTAAAATTTTTGGTGGTTTCTTGTTCAGTCCATAGGCCTACATCATGTGGCAAACCGGTGAGCATGTGGCTCTATTAGTATAGGAGATACATAAAAACATATCACACTTTTCATCATAGTGCTTTTACCAATGCATAAAATGCATGGAGAAGTCATTTCGAATGACTGGTCCTCAGTGTTGTGAGAACGATGACTGGTTAAAATTTTTGGTGGTTTCTTGTTCAGTCCATAGGCCTACATCATGTGGCAAACCGGTGAGCATGTGGCTCTATTAGTATAGGAGATACCTGAAAACATATCACACTTTTCATCATAGTGCTTTTACCAATGCATAAAAAGCATGGAGAAGTCATTTCGAATGACTGGTCCTCAGTGTTGTGAGAACGATGACTGGTTAATATTTTTGGTGGTTTCTTGTGCAGTCCATAGGCCTACATCATGTGGCAAACCGGTGAGCATGTGGCTCTATTAGTATAGGAGATACCTGAAAACATATCACACTTTTCATCATAGTGCTTTTACCAATGCATAAAATGCATGGAGAAGTCATTTCGAATGACTGGTCCTCAGTGTTGTGAGAACGATGACTGGTTAAAATTTTTGGTGGTTTCTTGTTCAGTCCATAGGCCTACATCATGTGGCAAACCGGTGAGCATGTGGCTCTATTAGTATAGGAGATACCTGAAAACATATCACATCATAGTGCTTTTACCAATGCATAAAATGCATGGAGAAGTCATTTCGAATGACTGGTCCTCAGTGTTGTGAGAACAATGACTGGTTAAAATTTTTGGTGGTTTCTTGTTCAGTCCATAGGCCTACATCATGTGGCAAACCGGTGAGCATGTGGCTCTATTAGTATAGGAGATACCTGAAAACATATCACACTTTTCATCATAGTGCTTTTACCAATGCATAAAATGCATGGAGAAGTCATTTCGAATGACTGGTCCTCAGTGTTGTGAGAACGATGACTGGTTAAAATTTTTGGTGGTTTCTTGTTCAGTCCATAGGCCTACATCATGTGGCAAACCGGTGAGCATGTGGCTCTATTAGTATAGGAGATACCTGAAAACATATCACACTTTTCATCATAGTGCTTTTACCAATGCATAAAATGCATGGAGAAGTCATTTCGAATGACTGGTCCTCAGTGTTGTGAGAACGATGACTGGTTAAAATTTTTGGTGGTTTCTTGTTCAGTCCATAGGCCTACATCATGTGGCAAACCGGTGAGCATGTGGCTCTATTAGTATAGGAGATACCTGAAAACATATCACACTTTTCATCATAGTGCTTTTACCAATGCATAAAATGCATGGAGAAGTCATTTCGAATGACTGGTCCTCAGTGTTGTGAGAACGATGACTGGTTAAAATTTTTGGTGGTTTCTTGTTCAGTCCATAGGCCTACATCATGTGGCAAACCGGTGAGCATGTGGCTCTATTAGTATAGGAGATACCTGAAAACATATCACACTTTTCATCATAGTGCTTTTACCAATGCATAAAACGCATGGAGAAGTCATTTCGAATGACTGGTCCTCAGTGTTGTGAGAACGATGACTGGTTAAAATTTTTGGTGGTTTCTTGTTCAGTCCATAGGCCTACATCATGTGGCAAACCGGTGAGCATGTGGCTCTATTAGTATAGGAGATACCTGAAAACATATCACACTTTTCATCATAGTGCTTTTACCAATGCATAAAATGCATGGAGAAGTCATTTCGAATGACTGGTCCTCAGTGTTGTGAGAACGATGACTGGTTAAAATTTTTGGTGGTTTCTTGTTCAGTCCATAGGCCTACATCATGTGGCAAACCGGTGAGCATGTGGCTCTATTAGTATAGGAGATACCTGAAAACAGATCACACTTTTCATCATAGTGCTTTTACCAATGCATAAAATGCATGGAGAAGTCATTTCGAATGACTGGTCCTCAGTGTTGTGAGAACGATGACTGGTTAAAATTTTTGGTGGTTTCTTGTTCAGTCCATAGGCCTACATCATGTGGCAAACCGGTGAGCATGTGGCTCTATTAGTATAGGAGATACCTGAAAACATATCACACTTTTCATCATAGTGCTTTTACCAATGCATAAAATGCATGGAGAAGTCATTTCGAATGACTGGTCCTCAGTGTTGTGAGAACGATGACTGGTTAAAATTTTTGGTGGTTTCTTGTTCAGTCCATAGGCCTACATCATGTGGCAAACCGGTGAGCATGTGGCTCTATTAGTATAGGAGATACCTGAAAACATCACACTTTGCATCATAGTGCTTTTACCAATGCATAAAATGCATGGAGAAGTCATTTCGAATGACTGGTCCTCAGTGTTGTGAGAACGATGACTGGTTAAAATTTTTGGTGGTTTCTTGTTCAGTCCATAGGCCTACATCATGTGGCAAACCGGTGAGCATGTGGCTCTATTAGTATAGGAGATACCTGAAAACATCACACTTTGCATCATAGTGCTTTTACCAATGCATAAAATGCATGGAGAAGTCATTTCGAATGACTGGTCCTCAGTGTTGTGAGAACGATGACTGGTTAAAATTTTTGGTGGTTTCTTGTTCAGTCCATAGGCCTACATCATGTGGCAAACCGGTGAGCATGTGGCTCTATTAGTATAGGAGATACCTGAAAACATATCACATCATAGTGCTTTTACCAATGCATAAAATGCATGGAGAAGTCATTTCGAATGACTGGTCCTCAGTGTTGTGAGAACGATGACTGGTTAAAATTTTTGGTGGTTTCTTGTTCAAGTCCATAGGCCTACATCATGTGGCAAACCGGTGAGCATGTGGCTCTATTAGTATAGGAGATACCTGAAAACATATCACACTTTTCATCATAGTGCTTTTACCAATGCATAAAATGCATGGAGAAGTCATTTCGAATGACTGGTCCTCAGTGTTGTGAGAACGATGACTGGTTAAAATTTTTGGTGGTTTCTTGTTCAGTCCATAGGCCTACATCATGTGGCAAACCGGTGAGCATGTGGCTCTATTAGTATAGGAGATACCTGAAAACATATCACACTTTTCATCATAGTGCTTTTACCAATGCATAAAATGCATGGAGAAGTCATTTCGAATGACTGGTCCTCAGTGTTGTGAGAACGATGACTGGTTAAAATTTTTGGTGGTTTCTTGTTCAGTCCATAGGCCTACATCATGTGGCAAACCGGTGAGCATGTGGCTCTATTAGTATAGGAGATACCTGAAAACATATCACACTTTTCATCATAGTGCTTTTACCAATGCATAAAATGCATGGAGAAGTCATTTCGAATGACTGGTCCTCAGTGTTGTGAGAACGATGACTGGTTAAAATTTTTGGTGGTTTCTTGTTCAGTCCATAGGCCTACATCATGTGGCAAACCGGTGAGCATGTGGCTCTATTAGTATAGGAGATACCTGAAAACATATCACACTTTTCATCATAGTGCTTTTACCAATGCATAAAATGCATGGAGAAGTCATTTCGAATGACTGGTCCTCAGTGTTGTGAGAACGATGACTGGTTAAAATTTTTGGTGGTTTCTTGTTCAGTCCATAGGCCTACATCATGTGGCAAACCGGTGAGCATGTGGCTCTATTAGTATAGGAGATACCTGAAAACATATCACACTTTTCATCATAGTGCTTTTACCAATGCATAAAATGCATGGAGAAGTCATTTCGAATGACTGGTCCTCAGTGTTGTGAGAACGATGACTGGTTAAAATTTTTGGTGGTTTCTTGTTCAGTCCATAGGCCTACATCATGTGGCAAACCGGTGAGCATGTGGCTCTATTAGTATAGGAGATACCTGAAAACATATCACACTTTTCATCATAGTGCTTTTACCAATGCATAAAATGCATGGAGAAGTCATTTCGAATGACTGGTCCTCAGTGTTGTGAGAACGATGACTGGTTAAAATTTTTGGTGGTTTCTTGTTCAGTCCATAGGCCTACATCATGTGGCAAACCGGTGAGCATGTGGCTCTATTAGTATAGGAGATACCTGAAAACATATCACACTTTTCATCATAGTGCTTTTACCAATGCATAAAATGCATGGAGAAGTCATTTCGAATGACTGGTCCTCAGTGTTGTGAGAACGATGACTGGTTAAAATTTTTGGTGGTTTCTTGTTCAGTCCATAGGCCTACATCATGTGGCAAACCGGTGAGCATGTGGCTCTATTAGTATAGGAGATACCTGAAAACATATCACACTTTTCATCATAGTGCTTTTACCAATGCATAAAATGCATGGAGAAGTCATTTCGAATGACTGGTCCTCAGTGTTGTGAGAACGATGACTGGTTAAAATTTTTGGTGGTTTCTTGTTCAGTCCATAGGCCTACATCATGTGGCAAACCGGTGAGCATGTGGCTCTATTAGTATAGGAGATACCTGAAAACATATCACACTTTTCATCATAGTGCTTTTACCAATGCATAAAATGCATGGAGAAGTCATTTCGAATGACTGGTCCTCAGTGTTGTGAGAACGATGACTGGTTAAAATTTTTGGTGGTTTCTTGTTCAGTCCATAGGCCTACATCATGTGGCAAACCGGTGAGCATGTGGCTCTATTAGTATAGGAGATACCTGAAAACATATCACACTTTTCATCATAGTGCTTTTACCAATGCATAAAATGCATGGAGAAGTCATTTCGAATGACTGGTCCTCAGTGTTGTGAGAACGATGACTGGTTAAAATTTTTGGTGGTTTCTTGTTCAGTCCATAGGCCTACATCATGTGGCAAACCGGTGAGCATGTGGCTCTATTAGTATAGGAGATACCTGAAAACATATCACACTTTTCATCATAGTGCTTTTACCAATGCATAAAATGCATGGAGAAGTCATTTCGAATGACTGGTCCTCAGTGTTGTGAGAACGATGACTGGTTAAAATTTTTGGTGGTTTCTTGTTCAGTCCATAGGCCTACATCATGTGGCAAACCGGTGAGCATGTGGCTCTATTAGTATAGGAGATACCTGAAAACATATCACACTTTTCATCATAGTGCTTTTACCAATGCATAAAATGCATGGAGAAGTCATTTCGAATGACTGGTCCTCAGTGTTGTGAGAACGATGACTGGTTAAAATTTTTGGTGGTTTCTTGTTCAGTCCATAGGCCTACATCATGTGGCAAACCGGTGAGCATGTGGCTCTATTAGTATAGGAGATACCTGAAAACATCACACTTTTCATCATAGTGCTTTTACCAATGCATAAAATGCATGGAGAAGTCATTTCGAATGACTGGTCCTCAGTGTTGTGAGAACGATGACTGGTTAAAATTTTTGGTGGTTTCTTGTTCAGTCCATAGGCCTACATCATGTGGCAAACCGGTGAGCATGTGGCTCTATTAGTATAGGAGATACCTGAAAACATATCACACTTTTCATCATAGTGCTTTTACCAATGCATAAAATGCATGGAGAAGTCATTTCGAATGACTGGTCCTCAGTGTTGTGAGAACGATGAATGGTTAAAATTTTTGGTGGTTTCTTGTTCAGTCCATAGGCCTACATCATGTGGCAAACCGGTGAGCATGTGGCTCTATTAGTATAGGAGATACCTGAAAACATATCACATCATAGTGCTTTTACCAATGCATAAAATGCATGGAGAAGTCATTTCGAATGACTGGTCCTCAGTGTTGTGAGAACAATGACTGGTTAAAATTTTTGGTGGTTTCTTGTTCAGTCCATAGGCCTACATCATGTGGCAAACCGGTGAGCATGTGGCTCTATTAGTATAGGAGATACCTGAAAACATATCACACTTTTCATCATAGTGCTTTTACCAATGCATAAAATGCATGGAGAAGTCATTTCGAATGACTGGTCCTCAGTGTTGTGAGAACGATGACTGGTTAAAATTTTTGGTGGTTTCTTGTTCAGTCCATAGGCCTACATCATGTGGCAAACCGGTGAGCATGTGGCTCTATTAGTATAGGAGATACATAAAAACATATCACACTTTTCATCATAGTGCTTTTACCAATGCATAAAATGCATGGAGAAGTCATTTCGAATGACTGGTCCTCAGTGTTGTGAGAACGATGACTGGTTAATATTTTTGGTGGTTTCTTGTGCAGTCCATAGGCCTACATCATGTGGCAAACCGGTGAGCATGTGGCTCTATTAGTATAGGAGATACCTGAAAACATATCACACTTTTCATCATAGTGCTTTTACCAATGCATAAAATGCATGGAGAAGTCATTTCGAATGACTGGTCCTCAGTGTTGTGAGAACGATGACTGGTTAAAATTTTTGGTGGTTTCTTGTTCAGTCCATAGGCCTACATCATGTGGCAAACCGGTGAGCATGTGGCTCTATTAGTATAGGAGATACCTGAAAACATATCACATCATAGTGCTTTTACCAATGCATAAAATGCATGGAGAAGTCATTTCGAATGACTGGTCCTCAGTGTTGTGAGAACAATGACTGGTTAAAATTTTTGGTGGTTTCTTGTTCAGTCCATAGGCCTACATCATGTGGCAAACCGGTGAGCATGTGTGTTAGGGGTCGAGTTCCCGCTTCTGCACTGGGGGAATCTCGAACCACTTCCGCTGCGGTCTCCCATTCTTGTCCAGCCGCAGTGGAGCCTGCTCAGCAAGGACGTCGGTCCCAGCGTCTTGCTCATTCTCACTCTGTTCAGAGAGTTAGTGCTGCTTCTCCAGTCTCTGCCATTAAAGTCAGTACTGGTCAGCAGCGAGCGGACTTCTCTGGGACTAAGTCCTTGTCTGCATGTACTGAGCATGCCCAGCGTAAGGTCTCCCGTTGGAGATCGAGGGTCATGTGCTCAGGCTCTGCAGCACATTCCATTGGTCCTCTTGGCAGGTCCTAGAAGGGCAAAAGTGCTGTGGCCACTTCCTGTGCTGCTCCTATATAAACTGCGCATGACCGCACGGCCATGCGCTAGTATTGTCTTGTTATTATGTGTGTGTGTAGATGGATGTATGTCGAAGGATGAAAGCTCCTAAATATCCCTCCCTAGTGTTGTTGACTGTTCGCGGATGATGGTAGCTATCTAGCGCCCGACTTGCCATCTACACGATACACACATCTCAGCGTCCTATAGCTGTGCCTGCCAGTACGGCGCCGTGCGCTTGCCTTGCGCTTTCCATACCCGAATCTGGGTGGTTAGTGGCGTCCGTTAGTGCGGCATCGCTCGCACTCTTGTGCACATATTTGTCCTAAGGTTCTCTACACACCCAGTTGCGGTGTTACGCCAGCAAGGGTCTAATCGGGCTTCAATCCCTTCTGGGGTTAAGTCCGCTGACCACTTGCTCGCGCTCTAGTGCGGTACTGCGGTCCTGTGAGTTAACAGGATCGCTTTCTTCACGCTGGGTGAGGTTTAACCCACGCGTGTATACTTTAGTGTACCGCCATATTGTCTGCCAATTACTAGCAGCAGGTCTCCACCTGCACGGTGGACCCCGGACTGCGAACGCACCTTTATCATCTGTCTTGGTGCGTTCCGCCAGTCCTAACAGAATACTAGCGCCAGGGTCTGGCTAGTAAAATGGCGGACGACCAGCGTTTACAGCGGTACATCCAGCAGCTGGAGGGAAGGTTGGCGGCTCTTGAGCGTACAACCTCAGCTGTGGATGTCACTGCTGTAGCTGTGCAGGCTGCAAGTGTAGCCGCAGCCAGTTTGTCCACTGCCACCCCTGCTCCGACTTTATCCCGTCTCCCACTACCTGACAAGTTTGCTGGAGAGAGCAAACATTGTCGTGGATTCGTGAGCCAGTGCTCTATCCATCTCGAGCTCCTGGCTGCACGTTTTCCTACAGAGCGGGATAAGGTGGGATTTATTGTCTCGCTGTTGTCGGGCAGGGCGTTGGAGTGGGCTACGCCGCTGTGGGAGCGTGATGATCATGTGGTGCAGAGTGCTCCGTTGTTTCTGGGCACGCTGAAAAAGGTCTTTCTAGGACCTCAACTCACCCATGATACAGCGCTCCAACTACTGGCATTAACTCAGGGTGAGTCCTTGGTCAGCCATTTTTCCGTCCGATTCCGTACTTTAGCTTCCGAGCTGGAGTGGTCGGATAAAGCCCTTATCCCCATATTCTGGAGGGGCCTGGCTGACCATGTTAAGGACGCTCTGGCCACTAGGGAGATTCCTGCCACACTGGAGGAGTTAATATCTATTTCTACTCGTATAGACCTCCGTTTTAACGAGCGGAGGTTGGAACGAGCCCAGTGTAGGCAGAGGTTTCGGCTGGCTCCTACCTTCGCCAAACCTTTGAAATTTCCAGTCCAGGCATCTGAGTCACATGAGACCTTGGAGGTGACACGAGCGGGATCCAAGTCTCAGTCCGCTCGTGCACATAAGGTTCGTCATGTTTGCCAGCAGTCAGGACGTCTTGCCTCCAAGAGTCCTCAGCGGTCGGGGAAACGTCAGCGTCTAGTGGCAGTTGGAGGAGGTACACTAGACACGGCGACGTTTGCCTCAAAGTTGTCCTTCAAGGGGACAATTACCATAGGCCCATCCACTCTCACGGTCGAGCTATGCTTGGACTCTGGGGCAGAGGGTAACTTTATGTCCTCCGCCTTTGCCCAGCGTCACGCAATACCCTTGGTGATGCTCGCCCAGCCAGTGACCGTTCGAGTGGTAAATGGGTCAACACTACCTTCACAGATTACCCACCAAACCATTCCTTTCACCCTATCTGTGTCTCCATCACATCAGGAGATAATCTCCCTATTAGTCATTCCTGAGGGAATTGATGAGGTCCTGTTGGGGATGCCATGGCTTCGCTACCATTCTCCTCATATTGAGTGGTCCTCTGGGAGAATTTTGGGATGGAGTAAATCCTGTGAGGGTAGATGTCAGAGGGAGTGCGTTCAGGTTGCTACTACACAGGTACCCGCAGATCTTTCCTCTCTCCCTAAGCACTATTGGTCCCATGCAGACGTGTTCTCCAAAAGAGCTGCGGAGACCCTTCCGCCTCACCGCCCCTATGACTGTCCTATTGACCTCTTGCCTGGTGCTGAGCCTCCCCGGGGTCGAGTCTACCCGTTATCTCTCCCGGAGACGGAGGCAATGTCCCAGTATATTCAGGAGAATCTGGCAAGAGGATTCATTAGGAAGTCAGTGTCACCAGCAGGGGCTGGGTTCTTCTTCGTACAGAAGAAGACTGGAGACTTACGTCCATGCATCGACTACAGGGGTCTTAACGCCATTACCGTTAAGAACAAGTACCCATTACCCCTGATATCTGAGCTCTTTGATAGGCTACGGGGAGCAAAGGTATTTACAAAGTTAGATCTGCGGGGTGCTTACAACCTGATTCGCATCCGTGAGGGGGATGAATGGAAGACGGCTTTTAACACCAGGGATGGGCACTATGAATATCTAGTGATGCCCTTTGGGCTCTGTAATGCCCCAGCCGTTTTCCAAGACTTTGTGAACGACATCTTTCGGGATATGCTCACCACCTCGGTCGTAGTCTATCTGGATGACATTCTCATCTACTCTCCAGATATAGACTCCCATCGGAGAGATGTTCGCAAAGTCTTCGACCTCTTACGGGCAAACTCCCTCTACGCTAAGTTGGAGAAGTGTGTGTTTGAGCAGGAGTCCTTGCCTTTCCTTGGATATATCATTTCTGCCCAGGGTTTGGCTATGGATCCTGCCAAGCTACAGGCTGTAATGGACTGGCAGGAACCCCATTCTCTTAAAGCGGTGCAGCGCTTTATGGGGTTCATTAATTATTATCGCCAGTTCATTCCACACTTCTCAACTTTGGTAGCTCCCTTGGTCGCCCTCACCAAGAAGGGAGCAAATCCCAAGTTGTGGTCAGAGGAGGTCTCCAAGGCCTTTCTCTCGATTAAGTCACACTTCGCTAGCGCTCCCATCCTACATCGCCCCGATGTAGATAAACCATTCATCTTGGAGGTGGATGCCTCATCCGTTGGTGCTGGAGCAGTCCTTTTCCAAAAGGATGCTCAAGGTCGGAAGCATCCTTGCTTCTTCTTCTCCAAGACCTTCACACCAGCGGAGAGGAATTATTCCATCGGGGACAGGGAGTTGCTAGCCATGAAGTTGGCTTTTTCAGAGTGGAGACACCTCTTGGAGGGAGCTCGCTTTCCCTTCCAAGTCTTCACTGACCACAAGAACTTGGTGTATATACAGACGGCCCAGCAGCTGAATTCTCGCCAGGCTAGATGGTCCCTGTTCTTCTCCCGGTTCCATTTTACTCTCCATTTTCTCTCCGGGGAGAAGAACGTTCGTGCCGACGCTCTCTCCCGCTCCGTAGTGTCATCTGAGGAGGAGGAGGAGGAGCCTCGGCTTATTGTCCCTTCTGAGAGCCTGAGAACTGTAGCTCCGGTTTCGCTAGAGTCTGTGCCCCCGGGCAAGACTTTCGTGCCAGCTAACTTGCGACCGGAGGTTCTCTCTTGGGCTCACTCCTCCAGAGTGGGGGGGCATTTTGGGACCAAGAGGACATCAGAGCTTTTGGCGAGAACATACTGGTGGCCGCATATGGCCCGAGATGTCAGGGACTACATTCAGGCGTGCGTTTCTTGCGCCCAGAATCGGTCTCCTCGGCAACGGCCTACTGGGTTGCTTTACCCTCTACCGGTGGCAGACAGGCCCTGGGAGATGGTCGGAATGGACTTTGTGGTGGGTCTACCCAAGTCGCGTGGCTGCTCCATTATTTGGGTTGTCACTGACCATTTCTCTAAGATGGTGCATTTGGTGCCGCTTCCTCGGTTACCCTCAGCACGGGCCTTGGCGGTGTTGTTCGTTAAACACGTTTTCCGTTTGCATGGTATGCCTGATAAAATTGTCAGCGATCGGGGTCCCCAGTTCGCATCTCGGTTTTGGAGAGAGCTCTGCCGTTTACTCAGCATAGAGTTAAACCTCTCCTCTGCTTACCATCCCGAGACGAATGGGTTGGTGGAGAGAACCAACCAGACTCTGGTGACATATTTGCGACATTTCGTCTCTGCTAGGCAGGATGACTGGGCATCTTTGCTACCTTGGGCGGAATTTGCCCTGAACAACGCCGTAGCCGATTCCACTGGTCAAACTCCTTTTCTCCTTAATTACGGCCAGCATCCGCGTGTCCCTGTGCCCATGCCCGTGTCCTCCACCGATTCTAGGGTGGCAGACTGGGCGGTGGAGGCACGTGACATCTGGGACCGCACACAGGATGCTATCCGGGCCTCCAAGGAGAGAATGAGGGTTTCGGCTGATACACACCGGCGCCCCGCTCCGGTCTTTGCTCCCGGCGACTTAGTGTGGCTCTCCGCCCGTAACATCAGGCTGCGAGTTGAGTCCACTAAGTTTGCTCCTCGCTACATTGGCCCGTTTAAAGTTCTGGAACAGGTCAACCCTGTGGTTTACCGTTTGGCCATTCCTCCACGCCTTGGTATCACCGATACCTTTCACGTTTCCCTCTTAAAGCCCGTTCGCTTGTCTCGGTTTTCTGAGTCATCTGCTGGGACATCGGGTTCATCCACGGATGAATTTGAGGTGAATGCTATTGTGGGAAGCAAGGTGGTACGTGGCAAAAAATTTTATTTGGTGGATTGGAAGGGTCATGGTCCAGAGGATAGAACCTGGGAGCCTGTGGAGCACATTCGGGCTCCGCAGCTCATTGCTGCCTTTGAACGTAGCGAGGCCCAAGGAGGGGGGGGCCCTAGGGGGGGGGGGTAATGTTAGGGGTCGAGTTCCCGCTTCTGCACTGGGGGAATCTCGAACCACTTCCGCTGCGGTCTCCCATTCTTGTCCAGCCGCAGTGGAGCCTGCTCAGCAAGGACGTCGGTCCCAGCGTCTTGCTCATTCTCACTCTGTTCAGAGAGTTAGTGCTGCTTCTCCAGTCTCTGCCATTAAAGTCAGTACTGGTCAGCAGCGAGCGGACTTCTCTGGGACTAAGTCCTTGTCTGCATGTACTGAGCATGCCCAGCGTAAGGTCTCCCGTTGGAGATCGAGGGTCATGTGCTCAGGCTCTGCAGCACATTCCATTGGTCCTCTTGGCAGGTCCTAGAAGGGCAAAAGTGCTGTGGCCACTTCCTGTGCTGCTCCTATATAAACTGCGCATGACCGCACGGCCATGCGCTAGTATTGTCTTGTTATTATGTGTGTGTGTAGATGGATGTATGTCGAAGGATGAAAGCTCCTAAATATCCCTCCCTAGTGTTGTTGACTGTTCGCGGATGATGGTAGCTATCTAGCGCCCGACTTGCCATCTACACGATACACACATCTCAGCGTCCTATAGCTGTGCCTGCCAGTACGGCGCCGTGCGCTTGCCTTGCGCTTTCCATACCCGAATCTGGGTGGTTAGTGGCGTCCGTTAGTGCGGCATCGCTCGCACTCTTGTGCACATATTTGTCCTAAGGTTCTCTACACACCCAGTTGCGGTGTTACGCCAGCAAGGGTCTAATCGGGCTTCAATCCCTTCTGGGGTTAAGTCCGCTGACCACTTGCTCGCGCTCTAGTGCGGTACTGCGGTCCTGTGAGTTAACAGGATCGCTTTCTTCACGCTGGGTGAGGTTTAACCCACGCGTGTATACTTTAGTGTACCGCCATATTGTCTGCCAATTACTAGCAGCAGGTCTCCACCTGCACGGTGGACCCCGGACTGCGAACGCACCTTTATCATCTGTCTTGGTGCGTTCCGCCAGTCCTAACAATGTGGCTCTATTAGTATAGGAGATACCTGAAAACATATCACACTTTTCATCATAGTGCTTTTACCAATGCATAAAATGCATGGAGAAGTCATTTCGAATGACTGGTCCTCAGTGTTGTGAAAACGATGACTGGTTAAAATTTTTGGTGGTTTCTTGTTCAGTCCATAGGCCTACATCATGTGGCAAACCGGTGAGCATGTGGCTCTATTAGTATAGGAGATACCTGAAAACATATCACACTTTTCATCATAGTGCTTTTACCAATGCATAAAATGCATGGAGAAGTCATTTCGAATGACTGGTCCTCAGTGTTGTGAGAACGATGACTGGTTAAAATTTTTGGTGGTTTCTTGTTCAGTCCATAGGCCTACATCATGTGGCAAACCGGTGAGCATGTGGCTCTATTAGTATAGGAGATACCTGAAAACATATCACACTTTTCATCATAGTGCTTTTACCAATGCATAAAATGCATGGAGAAGTCATTTCGAATGACTGGTCCTCAGTGTTGTGAGAACGATGACTGGTTAAAATTTTTGGTGGTTTCTTGTTCAGTCCATAGGCCTACATCATGTGGCAAACCGGTGAGCATGTGGCTCTATTAGTATAGGAGATACCTGAAAACATATCACACTTTTCATCATAGTGCTTTTACCAATGCATAAAATGCATGGAGAAGTCATTTCGAATGACTGGTCCTCAGTGTTGTGAGAACGATGACTGGTTAAAATTTTTGGTGGTTTCTTGTTCAGTCCATAGGCCTACATCATGTGGCAAACCGGTGAGCATGTGGCTCTATTAGTATAGGAGATACCTGAAAACATATCACACTTTTCATCATAGTGCTTTTACCAATGCATAAAATGCATGGAGAAGTCATTTCGAATGACTGGTCCTCAGTGTTGTGAGAACGATGACTGGTTAAAATTTTTGGTGGTTTCTTGTTCAGTCCATAGGCCTACATCATGTGGCAAACCGGTGAGCATGTGGCTCTATTAGTATAGGAGATACCTGAAAACATCACACTTTTCATCATAGTGCTTTTACCAATGCATAAAATGCATGGAGAAGTCATTTCGAATGACTGGTCCTCAGTGTTGTGAGAACGATGACTGGTTAAAATTTTTGGTGGTTTCTTGTTCAGTCCATAGGCCTACATCATGTGGCAAACCGGTGAGCATGTGGCTCTATTAGTATAGGAGATACCTGAAAACATATCACACTTTTCATCATAGTGCTTTTACCAATGCATAAAATGCATGGAGAAGTCATTTCGAATGACTGGTCCTCAGTGTTGTGAGAACGATGACTGGTTAAAATTTTTGGTGGTTTCTTGTTCAGTCCATAGGCCTACATCATGTGGCAAACCGGTGAGCATGTGGCTCTATTAGTATAGGAGATACCTGAAAACATATCACATCATAGTGCTTTTACCAATGCATAAAATGCATGGAGAAGTCATTTCGAATGACTGGTCCTCAGTGTTGTGAGAACAATGACTGGTTAAAATTTTTGGTGGTTTCTTGTTCAGTCCATAGGCCTACATCATGTGGCAAACCGGTGAGCATGTGGCTCTATTAGTATAGGAGATACCTGAAAACATATCACACTTTTCATCATAGTGCTTTTACCAATGCATAAAATGCATGGAGAAGTCATTTCGAATGACTGGTCCTCAGTGTTGTGAGAACGATGACTGGTTAAAATTTTTGGTGGTTTCTTGTTCAGTCCATAGGCCTACATCATGTGGCAAACCGGTGAGCATGTGGCTCTATTAGTATAGGAGATACATAAAAACATATCACACTTTTCATCATAGTGCTTTTACCAATGCATAAAATGCATGGAGAAGTCATTTCGAATGACTGGTCCTCAGTGTTGTGAGAACGATGACTGGTTAAAATTTTTGGTGGTTTCTTGTTCAGTCCATAGGCCTACATCATGTGGCAAACCGGTGAGCATGTGGCTCTATTAGTATAGGAGATACCTGAAAACATATCACACTTTTCATCATAGTGCTTTTACCAATGCATAAAAAGCATGGAGAAGTCATTTCGAATGACTGGTCCTCAGTGTTGTGAGAACGATGACTGGTTAATATTTTTGGTGGTTTCTTGTGCAGTCCATAGGCCTACATCATGTGGCAAACCGGTGAGCATGTGGCTCTATTAGTATAGGAGATACCTGAAAACATATCACACTTTTCATCATAGTGCTTTTACCAATGCATAAAATGCATGGAGAAGTCATTTCGAATGACTGGTCCTCAGTGTTGTGAGAACGATGACTGGTTAAAATTTTTGGTGGTTTCTTGTTCAGTCCATAGGCCTACATCATGTGGCAAACCGGTGAGCATGTGGCTCTATTAGTATAGGAGATACCTGAAAACATATCACATCATAGTGCTTTTACCAATGCATAAAATGCATGGAGAAGTCATTTCGAATGACTGGTCCTCAGTGTTGTGAGAACAATGACTGGTTAAAATTTTTGGTGGTTTCTTGTTCAGTCCATAGGCCTACATCATGTGGCAAACCGGTGAGCATGTGGCTCTATTAGTATAGGAGATACCTGAAAACATATCACACTTTTCATCATAGTGCTTTTACCAATGCATAAAATGCATGGAGAAGTCATTTCGAATGACTGGTCCTCAGTGTTGTGAGAACGATGACTGGTTAAAATTTTTGGTGGTTTCTTGTTCAGTCCATAGGCCTACATCATGTGGCAAACCGGTGAGCATGTGGCTCTATTAGTATAGGAGATACCTGAAAACATATCACACTTTTCATCATAGTGCTTTTACCAATGCATAAAATGCATGGAGAAGTCATTTCGAATGACTGGTCCTCAGTGTTGTGAGAACGATGACTGGTTAAAATTTTTGGAGGTTTCTTGTTCAGTCCATAGGCCTACATCATGTGGCAAACCGGTGAGCATGCGGCTCTATTAGTATAGGAGATACCTGAAAACATATCACACTTTTCATCATAGTGCTTTTACCAATGCATAAAATGCATGGAGAAGTCATTTCGAATGACTGGTCCTCAGTGTTGTGAGAACGATGACTGGTTAAAATTTTTGGTGGTTTCTTGTTCAGTCCATAGGCCTACATCATGTGGCAAACCGGTGAGCATGTGGCTCTATTAGTATAGGAGATACCTGAAAACATATCACACTTTTCATCATAGTGCTTTTACCAATGCATAAAATGCATGGAGAAGTCATTTCGAATGACTGGTCCTCAGTGTTGTGAGAACGATGACTGGTTAAAATTTTTGGTGGTTTCTTGTTCAGTCCATAGGCCTACATCATGTGGCAAACCGGTGAGCATGTGGCTCTATTAGTATAGGAGATACCTGAAAACATATCACACTTTTCATCATAGTGCTTTTACCAATGCATAAAATGCATGGAGAAGTCATTTCGAATGACTGGTCCTCAGTGTTGTGAGAACGATGACTGGTTAAAATTTTTGGTGGTTTCTTGTTCAGTCCATAGGCCTACATCATGTGGCAAACCGGTGAGCATGTGGCTCTATTAGTATAGGAGATACCTGAAAACATATCACACTTTTCATCATAGTGCTTTTACCAATGCATAAAATGCATGGAGAAGTCATTTCGAATGACTGGTCCTCAGTGTTGTGAGAACGATGACTGGTTAAAATTTTTGGTGGTTTCTTGTTCAGTCCATAGGCCTACATCATGTGGCAAACCGGTGAGCATGTGGCTCTATTAGTATAGGAGATACCTGAAAACATATCACACTTTTCATCATAGTGCTTTTACCAATGCATAAAATGCATGGAGAAGTCATTTCGAATGACTGGTCCTCAGTGTTGTGAGAACGATGACTGGTTAAAATTTTTGGTGGTTTCTTGTTCAGTCCATAGGCCTACATCATGTGGCAAACCGGTGAGCATGTGGCTCTATTAGTATAGGAGATACCTGAAAACATATCACACTTTTCATCATAGTGCTTTTACCAATGCATAAAATGCATGGAGAAGTCATTTCGAATGACTGGTCCTCAGTGTTGTGAGAACGATGACTGGTTAAAATTTTTGGTGGTTTCTTGTTCAGTCCATAGGCCTACATCATGTGGCAAACCGGTGAGCATGTGGCTCTATTAGTATAGGAGATACCTGAAAACATATCACACTTTTCATCATAGTGCTTTTACCAATGCATAAAACGCATGGAGAAGTCATTTCGAATGACTGGTCCTCAGTGTTGTGAGAACGATGACTGGTTAAAATTTTTGGTGGTTTCTTGTTCAGTCCATAGGCCTACATCATGTGGCAAACCGGTGAGCATGTGGCTCTATTAGTATAGGAGATACCTGAAAACATATCACACTTTTCATCATAGTGCTTTTACCAATGCATAAAATGCATGGAGAAGTCATTTCGAATGACTGGTCCTCAGTGTTGTGAGAACGATGACTGGTTAAATTTTTTGGTGGTTTCTTGTTCAGTCCATAGGCCTACATCATGTGGCAAACCGGTGAGCATGTGGCTCTATTAGTATAGGAGATACCTGAAAACATATCACACTTTTCATCATAGTGCTTTTACCAATGCATAAAATGCATGGAGAAGTCATTTCGAATGACTGGTCCTCAGTGTTGTGAGAACGATGACTGGTTAAAATTTTTGGTGGTTTCTTGTTCAGTCCATAGGCCTACATCATGTGGCAAACCGGTGAGCATGTGGCTCTATTAGTATAGGAGATACCTGAAAACATATCACACTTTTCATCATAGTGCTTTTACCAATGCATAAAATGCATGGAGAAGTCATTTCGAATGACTGGTCCTCAGTGTTGTGAGAACGATGACTGGTTAAAATTTTTGGTGGTTTCTTGTTCAGTCCATAGGCCTACATCATGTGGCAAACCGGTGAGCATGTGGCTCTATTAGTATAGGAGATACCTGAAAACATATCACACTTTTCATCATAGTGCTTTTACCAATGCATAAAATGCATGGAGAAGTCATTTCGAATGACTGGTCCTCAGTGTTGTGAGAACGATGACTGGTTAAAATTTTTGGTGGTTTCTTGTTCAGTCCATAGGCCTACATCATGTGGCAAACCGGTGAGCATGTGGCTCTATTAGTATAGGAGATACCTGAAAACATCACACTTTGCATCATAGTGCTTTTACCAATGCATAAAATGCATGGAGAAGTCATTTCGAATGACTGGTCCTCAGTGTTGTGAGAACGATGACTGGTTAAAATTTTTGGTGGTTTCTTGTTCAGTCCATAGGCCTACATCATGTGGCAAACCGGTGAGCATGTGGCTCTATTAGTATAGGAGATACCTGAAAACATATTACACTTTTCATCATAGTGCTTTTACCAATGCATAAAATGCATGGAGAAGTCATTTCGAATGACTGGTCCTCAGTGTTGTGAGAACGATGACTGGTTAAAATTTTTGGTGGTTTCTTGTTCAGTCCATAGGCCTACATCATGTGGCAAACCGGTGAGCATGTGGCTCTATTAGTATAGGAGATACCTGAAAACATATCACATCATAGTGCTTTTACCAATGCATAAAATGCATGGAGAAGTCATTTCGAATGACTGGTTCTCAGTGTTGTGAGAACGATGACTGGTTAAAATTTTTGGTGGTTTCTTGTTCAAGTCCATAGGCCTACATCATGTGGCAAACCGGTGAGCATGTGGCTCTATTAGTATAGGAGATACCTGAAAACATATCACACTTTTCATCATAGTGCTTTTACCAATGCATAAAATGCATGGAGAAGTCATTTCGAATGACTGGTCCTCAGTGTTGTGAGAACGATGACTGGTTAAAATTTTTGGTGGTTTCTTGTTCAGTCCATAGGCCTACATCATGTGGCAAACCGGTGAGCATGTGGCTCTATTAGTATAGGAGATACCTGAAAACATATCACACTTTTCATCATAGTGCTTTTACCAATGCATAAAATGCATGGAGAAGTCATTTCGAATGACTGGTCCTCAGTGTTGTGAGAACGATGACTGGTTAAAATTTTTGGTGGTTTCTTTTTCAGTCCATAGGCCTACATCATGTGGCAAACCGGTGAGCATGTGGCTCTATTAGTATAGGAGATACCTGAAAACATATCACACTTTTCATCATAGTGCTTTTACCAATGCATAAAATGCATGGAGAAGTCATTTCGAATGACTGGTCCTCAGTGTTGTGAGAACGATGACTGGTTAAAATTTTTGGTGGTTTCTTGTTCAGTCCATAGGCCTACATCATGTGGCAAACCGGTGAGCATGTGGCTCTATTAGTATAGGAGATACCTGAAAACATATCACACTTTTCATCATAGTGCTTTTACCAATGCATAAAATGCATGGAGAAGTCATTTCGAATGACTGGTCCTCAGTGTTGTGAGAACGATGACTGGTTAAAATTTTTGGTGGTTTCTTGTTCAGTCCATAGGCCTACATCATGTGGCAAACCGGTGAGCATGTGGCTCTATTAGTATAGGAGATACCTGAAAACATATCACACTTTTCATCATAGTGCTTTTACCAATGCATAAAATGCATGGAGAAGTCATTTCGAATGACTGGTCCTCAGTGTTGTGAGAACGATGACTGGTTAAAATTTTTGGTGGTTTCTTGTTCAGTCCATAGGCCTACATCATGTGGCAAACCGGTGAGCATGTGGCTCTATTAGTATAGGAGATACCTGAAAACATATCACACTTTTCATCATAGTGCTTTTACCAATGCATAAAATGCATGGAGAAGTCATTTCGAATGACTGGTCCTCAGTGTTGTGAGAACGATGACTGGTTAAAATTTTTGGTGGTTTCTTGTTCAGTCCATAGGCCTACATCATGTGGCAAACCGGTGAGCATGTGGCTCTATTAGTATAGGAGATACCTGAAAACATATCACACTTTTCATCATAGTGCTTTTACCAATGCATAAAATGCATGGAGAAGTCATTTCGAATGACTGGTCCTCAGTGTTGTGAGAACGATGACTGGTTAAAATTTTTGGTGGTTTCTTGTTCAGTCCATAGGCCTACATCATGTGGCAAACCGGTGAGCATGTGGCTCTATTAGTATAGGAGATACCTGAAAACATATCACACTTTTCATCATAGTGCTTTTACCAATGCATAAAATGCATGGAGAAGTCATTTCGAATGACTGGTCCTCAGTGTTGTGAGAACGATGACTGGTTAAAATTTTTGGTGGTTTCTTGTTCAGTCCATAGGCCTACATCATGTGGCAAACCGGTGAGCATGTGGCTCTATTAGTATAGGAGATACCTGAAAACATCACACTTTTCATCATAGTGCTTTTACCAATGCATAAAATGCATGGAGAAGTCATTTCGAATGACTGGTCCTCAGTGTTGTGAGAACGATGACTGGTTAAAATTTTTGGTGGTTTCTTGTTCAGTCCATAGGCCTACATCATGTGGCAAACCGGTGAGCATGTGGCTCTATTAGTATAGGAGATACCTGAAAACATATCACACTTTTCATCATAGTGCTTTTACCAATGCATAAAATGCATGGAGAAGTCATTTCGAATGACTGGTCCTCAGTGTTGTGAGAACGATGACTGGTTAAAATTTTTGGTGGTTTCTTGTTCAGTCCATAGGCCTACATCATGTGGCAAACCGGTGAGCATGTGGCTCTATTAGTATAGGAGATACCTGAAAACATATCACATCATAGTGCTTTTACCAATGCATAAAATGCATGGAGAAGTCATTTCGAATGACTGGTCCTCAGTGTTGTGAGAACAATGACTGGTTAAAATTTTTGGTGGTTTCTTGTTCAGTCCATAGGCCTACATCATGTGGCAAACCGGTGAGCATGTGGCTCTATTAGTATAGGAGATACCTGAAAACATATCACACTTTTCATCATAGTGCTTTTACCAATGCATAAAATGCATGGAGAAGTCATTTCGAATGACTGGTCCTCAGTGTTGTGAGAACGATGACTGGTTAAAATTTTTGGTGGTTTCTTGTTCAGTCCATAGGCCTACATCATGTGGCAAACCGGTGAGCATGTGGCTCTATTAGTATAGGAGATACATAAAAACATATCACACTTTTCATCATAGTGCTTTTACCAATGCATAAAATGCATGGAGAAGTCATTTCGAATGACTGGTCCTCAGTGTTGTGAGAACGATGACTGGTTAAAATTTTTGGTGGTTTCTTGTTCAGTCCATAGGCCTACATCATGTGGCAAACCGGTGAGCATGTGGCTCTATTAGTATAGGAGATACCTGAAAACATATCACACTTTTCATCATAGTGCTTTTACCAATGCATAAAAAGCATGGAGAAGTCATTTCGAATGACTGGTCCTCAGTGTTGTGAGAACGATGACTGGTTAATACTTTTGGTGGTTTCTTGTGCAGTCCATAGGCCTACATCATGTGGCAAACCGGTGAGCATGTAGCTCTATTAGTATAGGAGATACCTGAAAACATATCACACTTTTCATCAAAGTGCTTTTACCAATGCATAAAATGCATGGAGAAGTCATTTCGAATGACTGGTCCTCAGTGTTGTGAGAACGATGACTGGTTAAAATTTTTGGTGGTTTCTTGTTCAGTCCATAGGCCTACAACATGTGGCAAACCGGTGAGCATGTGGCTCTATTAGTATAGGAGATACCTGAAAACATATCACATCATAGTGCTTTTACCAATGCATAAAATGCATGGAGAAGTCATTTCGAATGACTGGTCCTCAGTGTTGTGAGAACGATGACTGGTTAAAATTTTTGGTGGTTTCTTGTTCAGTCCATAGGCCTACATCATGTGGCAAACCGGTGAGCATGTGGCTCTATTAGTATAGGAGATACCTGAAAACATATCACATCATAGTGCTTTTACCAATGCATAAAATGCATGGAGAAGTCATTTCGAATGACTGGTCCTCAGTGTTGTGAGAACGATGACTGGTTAAAATTTTTGGTGGTTTCTTGTTCAGTCCATAGGCCTACATCATGTGGCAAACCGGTGAGCATGTGGCTCTATTAGTATAGGAGATACCTGAAAACATATCACACTTTTCATCATAGTGCTTTTACCAATGCATAAAATGCATGGAGAAGTCATTTCGAATGACTGGTCCTCAGTGTTGTGAGAACGATGACTGGTTAAAATTTTTGGTGGTTTCTTGTTCAGTCCATAGGCCTACATCATGTGGCAAACCGGTGAGCATGTGGCTCTATTAGTATAGGAGATACCTGAAAACATATCACACTTTTCATCATAGTGCTTTTACCAATGCATAAAATGCATGGAGAAGTCATTTCGAATGACTGGTCCTCAGTGTTGTGAGAACGATGACTGGTTAAAATTTTTGGAGGTTTCTTGTTCAGTCCATAGGCCTACATCATGTGGCAAACCGGTGAGCATGTGGCTCTATTAGTATAGGAGATACCTGAAAACATATCACACTTTTCATCATAGTGCTTTTACCAATGCATAAAATGCATGGAGAAGTCATTTCGAATGACTGGTCCTCAGTGTTGTGAGAACGATGACTGGTTAAAATTTTTGGTGGTTTCTTGTTCAGTCCATAGGCCTACATCATGTGGCAAACCGGTGAGCATGTGGCTCTATTAGTATAGGAGATACCTGAAAACATATCACACTTTTCATCATAGTGCTTTTACCAATGCATAAAATGCATGGAGAAGTCATTTCGAATGACTGGTCCTCAGTGTTGTGAGAACGATGACTGGTTAAAATTTTTGGTGGTTTCTTGTTCAGTCCATAGGCCTACATCATGTGGCAAACCGGGTGAGCATGTGGCTCTATTAGTATAGGAGATACCTGAAAACATATCACACTTTTCAATCATAGTGCTTTTACCAATGCATAAAATGCATGGAGAAGTCATTTCGAATGACTGGTCCTCAGTGTTGTGAGAACGATGACTGGTTAAAATTTTTGGTGGTTTCTTGTTCAGTCCATAGGCCTACATCATGTGGCAAACCGGTGAGCATGTGGCTCTATTAGTATAGGAGATACCTGAAAACATATCACACTTTTCATCATAGTGCTTTTACCAATGCATAAAATGCATGGAGAAGTCATTTCGAATGACTGGTCCTCAGTGTTGTGAGAACGATGACTGGTTAAAATTTTTGGTGGTTTCTTGTTCAGTCCATAGGCCTACATCATGTGGCAAACCGGTGAGCATGTGGCTCTATTAGTATAGGAGATACCTGAAAACATATCACACTTTTCATCATAGTGCTTTTACCAATGCATAAAATGCATGGAGAAGTCATTTCGAATGACTGGTCCTCAGTGTTGTGAGAACGATGACTGGTTAAAATTTTTGGTGGTTTCTTGTTCAGTCCATAGGCCTACATCATGTGGCAAACCGGTGAGCATGTGGCTCTATTAGTATAGGAGATACCTGAAAACATATCACACTTTTCATCATAGTGCTTTTACCAATGCATAAAATGCATGGAGAAGTCATTTCGAATGACTGGTCCTCAGTGTTGTGAGAACGATGACTGGTTAAAATTTTTTGGTGGTTTCTTGTTCAGTCCATAGGCCTACATCATGTGGCAAACCGGTGAGCATGTGGCTCTATTAGTATAGGAGATACCTGAAAACATATCACACTTTTCATCATAGTGCTTTTACCAATGCATAAAATGCATGGAGAAGTCATTTCGAATGACTGGTCCTCAGTGTTGTGAGAACGATGACTGGTTAAAATTTTTGGTGGTTTCTTGTTCAGTCCATAGGCCTACATCATGTGGCAAACCGGTGAGCATGTGGCTCTATTAGTATAGGAGATACCTGAAAACATATCACACTTTTCATCATAGTGCTTTTACCAATGCATAAAATGCATGGAGAAGTCATTTCGAATGACTGGTCCTCAGTGTTGTGAGAACGATGACTGGTTAAAATTTTTGGTGGTTTCTTGTTCAGTCCATAGGCCTACATCATGTGGCAAACCGGTGAGCATGTGGCTCTATTAGTATAGGAGATACCTGAAAACATATCACACTTTTCATCATAGTGCTTTTACCAATGCATAAAATGCATGGAGAAGTCATTTCGAATGACTGGTCCTCAGTGTTGTGAGAACGATGACTGGTTAAAATTTTTGGTGGTTTCTTGTTCAGTCCATAGGCCTACATCATGTGGCAAAACCGGTGAGCATGTGGCTCTATTAGTATAGGAGATACCTGAAAACATATCACACTTTTCATCATAGTGCTTTTACCAATGCATAAAATGCATGGAGAAGTCATTTCGAATGACTGGTCCTCAGTGTTGTGAGAACGATGACTGGTTAAAATTTTTGGTGGTTTCTTGTTCAGTCCATAGGCCTACATCATGTGGCAAACCGGTGAGCATGTGGCTCTATTAGTATAGGAGATACCTGAAAACATATCACACTTTTCATCATAGTGCTTTTACCAATGCATAAAATGCATGGAGAAGTCATTTCGAATGACTGGTCCTCAGTGTTTGTGAGAACGATGACTGGTTAAAATTTTTGGTGGTTTCTTGTTCAGTCCATAGGCCTACATCATGTGGCAAACCGGTGAGCATGTGGCTCTATTAGTATAGGAGATACCTGAAAACATATCACACTTTTCATCATAGTGCTTTTACCAATGCATAAAATGCATGGAGAAGTCATTTCGAATGACTGGTCCTCAGTGTTGTGAGAACGATGACTGGTTAAAATTTTTGGTGGTTTCTTGTTCAGTCCATAGGCCTACATCATGTGGCAAACCGGTGAGCATGTGGCTCTATTAGTATAGGAGATACCTGAAAACATATCACACTTTTCATCATAGTGCTTTTACCAATGCATAAAATGCATGGAGAAGTCATTTCGAATGACTGGTCCTCAGTGTTGTGAGAACGATGACTGGTTAAAATTTTTGGTGGTTTCTTGTTCAGTCCATAGGCCTACATCATGTGGCAAACCGGTGAGCATGTGGCTCTATTAGTATAGGAGATACCTGAAAACATATCACACTTTTCATCATAGTGCTTTTACCAATGCATAAAATGCATGGAGAAGTCATTTCGAATGACTGGTCCTCAGTGTTGTGAGAACGATGACTGGTTAAAATTTTTGGTGGTTTCTTGTTCAGTCCATAGGCCTACATCATGTGGCAAACCGGTGAGCATGTGGCTCTATTAGTATAGGAGATACCTGAAAACATATCACACTTTTCATCATAGTGCTTTTACCAATGCATAAAATGCATGGAGAAGTCATTTCGAATGACTGGTCCTCAGTGTTGTGAGAACGATGACTGGTTAAAATTTTTGGTGGTTTCTTGTTCAGTCCATAGGCCTACATCATGTGGCAAACCGGTGAGCATGTGGCTCTATTAGTATAGGAGATACCTGAAAACATATCACACTTTTCATCATAGTGCTTTTACCAATGCATAAAATGCATGGAGAAGTCATTTCGAATGACTGGTCCTCAGTGTTGTGAGAACGATGACTGGTTAAAATTTTTGGTGGTTTCTTGTTCAGTCCATAGGCCTACATCATGTGGCAAACCGGTGAGCATGTGGCTCTATTAGTATAGGAGATACCTGAAAACATATCACACTTTTCATCATAGTGCTTTTACCAATGCATAAAATGCATGGAGAAGTCATTTCGAATGACTGGTCCTCAGTGTTGTGAGAACGATGACTGGTTAAAATTTTTGGTGGTTTCTTGTTCAGTCCATAGGCCTACATCATGTGGCAAACCGGTGAGCATGTGGCTCTATTAGTATAGGAGATACCTGAAAACATATCACACTTTTCATCATAGTGCTTTTACCAATGCATAAAATGCATGGAGAAGTCATTTCGAATGACTGGTCCTCAGTGTTGTGAGAACGATGACTGGTTAAAATTTTTGGTGGTTTCTTGTTCAGTCCATAGGCCTACATCATGTGGCAAACCGGTGAGCATGTGGCTCTATTAGTATAGGAGATACCTGAAAACATATCACACTTTTCATCATAGTGCTTTTACCAATGCATAAAATGCATGGAGAAGTCATTTCGAATGACTGGTCCTCAGTGTTGTGAGAACGATGACTGGTTAAAATTTTTGGTGGTTTCTTGTTCAGTCCATAGGCCTACATCATGTGGCAAACCGGTGAGCATGTGGCTCTATTAGTATAGGAGATACCTGAAAACATATCACACTTTTCATCATAGTGCTTTTACCAATGCATAAAATGCATGGAGAAGTAATTTCGAATGACTGGTCCTCAGTGTTGTGAGAACGATGACTGGTTAAAATTTTTGGTGGTTTCTTGTTCAGTCCATAGGCCTACATCATGTGGCAAACCGGTGAGCATGTGGCTCTATTAGTATAGGAGATACCTGAAAACATATCACACTTTTCATCATAGGTGCTTTTACCAATGCATAAAATGCATGGAGAAGTCATTTCGAATGACTGGTCCTCAGTGTTGTGAGAACGATGACTGGTTAAAATTTTTGGTGGTTTCTTGTTCAGTCCATAGGCCTACATCATGTGGCAAACCGGTGAGCATGTGGCTCTATTAGTATAGGAGATACCTGAAAACATCACACTTTTCATCATAGTGCTTTTACCAATGCATAAAATGCATGGAGAAGTCATTTCGAATGACTGGTCCTCAGTGTTGTGAGAACGATGACTGGTTAAAATTTTTGGTGGTTTCTTGTTCAGTCCATAGGCCTACATCATGTGGCAAACCGGTGAGCATGTGGCTCTATTAGTATAGGAGATACCTGAAAACATATCACACTTTTCATCATAGTGCTTTTACCAATGCATAAAATGCATGGAGAAGATCATTTCGAATGACTGGTCCTCAGTGTTGTGAGAACGATGACTGGTTAAAATTTTTGGTGGTTTCTTGTTCAGTCCATAGGCCTACATCATGTGGCAAACCGGTGAGCATGTGGCTCTATTAGTATAGGAGATACCTGAAAACATATCACTTCATCATAGTGCTTTTACCAATGCATAAAATGCATGGAGAAGTCATTTCGAATGACTGGTCCTCAGTGTTGTGAGAACGATGACTGGTTAAAATTTTTGGTGGTTTCTTGTTCAGTCCATAGGCCTACATCATGTGGCAAAACCGGTGAGCATGTGGCTCTATTAGTATAGGAGATACCTGAAAACATATCACACTTTTCATCATAGTGCTTTTACCAATGCATAAAATGCATGGAGAAGTCATTTCGAATGACTGGTCCTCAGTGTTGTGAGAACGATGACTGGTTAAAATTTTTGGTGGTTTCTTGTTCAGTCCATAGGCCTACATCATGTGGCAAACCGGTGAGCATGTGGCTCTATTAGTATAGGAGATACCTGAAAACATATCACACTTTTCATCATGGTGCTTTTACCAATGCATAAAATGCATGGAGAAGTCATTTCGAATGACTGGTCCTCAGTGTTGTGAGAACGATGACTGGTTAAAATTTTTGGTGGTTTCTTGTTCAGTCCATAGGCCTACATCATGTGGCAAACCGGTGAGCATGTGGCTCTATTAGTATAGGAGATACCTGAAAACATCACACTTTTCATCATAGTGCTTTTACCAATGCATAAAATGCATGGAGAAGTCATTTCGAATGACTGGTCCTCAGTGTTGTGAGAACGATGACTGGTTAAAATTTTTGGTGGTTTCTTGTTCAGTCCATAGGCCTACATCATGTGGCAAACCGGTGAGCATGTGGCTCTATTAGTATAGGAGATACCTGAAAACATATCACACTTTCATCATGGTGCTTTTACCAATGCATAAAATGCATGGAGAAGTCATTTCGAATGACTGGTCCTCAGTGTTGTGAGAACGATGACTGGTTAAAATTTTTGGTGGTTTCTTGTTCAGTCCATAGGCCTACATCATGTGGCAAACCGGTGAGCATGTGGCTCTATTAGTATAGGAGATACCTGAAAACATCACACTTTTCATCATAGTGCTTTTACCAATGCATAAAATGCATGGAGAAGTCATTTCGAATGACTGGTCCTCAGTGTTGTGAGAACGATGACTGGTTAAAATTTTTGGTGGTTTCTTGTTCAGTCCATAGGCCTACATCATGTGGCAAACCGGTGAGCATGTGGCTCTATTAGTATAGGAGATACCTGAAAACATATCACACTTTTCATCATAGTGCTTTTACCAATGCATAAAATGCATGGAGAAGTCATTTCGAATGACTGGTCCTCAGTGTTGTGAGAACGATGACTGGTTAAAATTTTTGGTGGTTTCTTGTTCAGTCCATAGGCCTACATCATGTGGCAAACCGGTGAGCATGTGGCTCTATTAGTATAGGAGATACCTGAAAACATATCACATTCATCATAGTGCTTTTACCAATGCATAAAATGCATGGAGAAGTCATTTCGAATGACTGGTCCTCAGTGTTGTGAGAACGATGACTGGTTAAAATTTTTGGTGGTTTCTTGTTCAGTCCATAGGCCCTACATCATGTGGCAAACCGGTGAGCATGTGGCTCTATTAGTATAGGAGATACCTGAAAACATATCACACTTTTCATCATAGTGCTTTTACCAATGCATAAAATGCATGGAGAAGTCATTTCGAATGACTGGTCCTCAGTGTTGTGAGAACGATGACTGGTTAAAATTTTTGGTGGTTTCTTGTTCAGTCCATAGGCCTACATCATGTGGCAAACCGGTGAGCATGTGGCTCTATAAGTATAGGAGATACCTGAAAACATATCACACTTTTCATCATAGTGCTTTTACCAATGCATAAAATGCATGGAGAAGTCATTTCGAATGACTGGTCCTCAGTGTTGTGAGAACGATGACTGGTTAAAATTTTTGGTGGTTTCTTGTTCAGTCCATAGGCCTACATCATGTGGCAAACCGGTGAGCATGTGGCTCTATTAGTATAGGAGATACCTGAAAACATATCACACTTTTCATCATAGTGCTTTTACCAATGCATAAAAAGCATGGAGAAGTCATTTCGAATGACTGGTCCTCAGTGTTGTGAGAACGATGACTGGTTAATATTTTTGGTGGTTTCTTGTTCAGTCCATAGGCCTACATCATGTGGCAAACCGGTGAGCATGTGGCTCTATTAGTATAGGAGATACCTGAAAACATATCACACTTTTCATCATAGTGCTTTTACCAATGCATAAAATGCATGGAGAAGTCATTTCGAATGACTGGTCCTCAGTGTTGTGAGAACGATGACTGGTTAAAATTTTTGGTGGTTTCTTGTTCAGTCCATAGGCCTACATCATGTGGCAAACCGGTGAGCATGTGGCTCTATTAGTATAGGAGATACCTGAAAACATATCACACTTTTCATCATAGTGCTTTTTACCAATGCATAAAATGCATGGAGAAGTCATTTCGAATGACTGGTCCTCAGTGTTGTGAGAACGATGACTGGTTAAAATTTTTGGTGGTTTCTTGTTCAGTCCATAGGCCTACATCATGTGGCAAACCGGTGAGCATGTGGCTCTATTAGTATAGGAGATACCTGAAAACATATCACACTTTTCATCATAGTGCTTTTACCAATGCATAAAATGCATGGAGAAGTCATTTCGAATGACTGGTCCTCAGTGTTGTGAGAACGATGACTGGTTAAAATTTTTGGTGGTTTCTTGTTCAGTCCATAGGCCTACATCATGTGGCAAACCGGTGAGCATGTGGCTCTATTAGTATAGGAGATACCTGAAAACATATCACACTTTTCATCATAGTGCTTTTACCAATGCATAAAATGCATGGAGAAGTCATTTCGAATGACTGGTCCTCAGTGTTGTGAGAACGATGACTGGTTAAAATTTTTGGTGGTTTCTTGTTCAGTCCATAGGCCTACATCATGTGGCAAACCGGTGAGCATGTGGCTCTATTAGTATAGGAGATACCTGAAAACATATCACACTTTTCATCATAGTGCTTTTACCAATGCATAAAATGCATGGAGAAGTCATTTCGAATGACTGGTCCTCAGTGTTGTGAGACGATGACTGGTTAAAATTTTTGGTGGTTTCTTGTTCAGTCCATAGGCCTACATCATGTGGCAAACCGGTGAGCATGTGGCTCTATTAGTATAGGAGATACCTGAAAACATATCACACTTTTCATCATAGTGCTTTTACCAATGCATAAAATGCATGGAGAAGTCATTTCGAATGACTGGTCCTCAGTGTTGTGAGAACGATGACTGGTTAAAATTTTTGGTGGTTTCTTGTTCAGTCCATAGGCCTACATCATGTGGCAAACCGGTGAGCATGTGGCTCTATTAGTATAGGAGATACCTGAAAACATATCACACTTTTCATCATAGTGCTTTTACCAATGCATAAAATGCATGGAGAAGTCATTTCGAATGACTGGTCCTCAGTGTTGTGAGAACGATGACTGGTTAAAATTTTTGGTGGTTTCTTGTTCAGTCCATAGGCCTACATCATGTGGCAAACCGGTGAGCATGTGGCTCTATTATGATAGGAGATACCTGAAAACATATCACACTTTTCATCATAGTGCTTTTACCAATGCATAAAATGCATGGAGAAGTCATTTCGAATGACTGGTCCTCAGTGTTGTGAGAACGATGACTGGTTAAAATTTTTGGTGGTTTCTTGTTCAGTCCATAGGCCTACATCATGTGGCAAACCGGTGAGCATGTGGCTCTATTAGTATAGGAGATACCTGAAAACATATCACACTTTTCATCATAGTGCTTTTACCAATGCATAAAATGCATGGAGAAGTCATTTCGAATGACTGGTCCTCAGTGTTGTGTGAGAACGATGACTGGTTAAATATTTTTGGTGGTTTCTTGTTCAGTCCATAGGCCTACATCATGTGGCAAACCGGTGAGCATGTGGCTCTATTAGTATAGGAGATACCTGAAAACATATCACACTTTTCATCATAGTGCTTTTACCAATGCATAAAATGCATGGAGAAGTCATTTCGAATGACTGGTCCTCAGTGTTTGTGAGAAACGATGACTGGTTCTTAAAATTTTTTCGGTGGTTTCTTGTTCAGTCCATAGGCTACATCATGTGGCAAAACGGTGAGCATGTGGCTCTATTAGTATAGGAGATACCTGAAAACATATCACACTTTTCATCATAGTGCTTTTTACCAATGCATAAAATGCATGGAGAAGTCATTTCGAATGATGGTCCTCAGTGTTGTGAGAACGATGACTGGTTAAAATTTTTTGGTGGTTTCTTGTTCAGTCCATAGGCCTACATCATGTGGCAAACCGGTGAGCATGTGGCTCTATTAGTATAGGAGATACCTGAAAAACATATCACACCTTTTCATCATAGTGCTTTTACCAATGCATAAAATGCATGGAGAAGTCATTTCGAATGACTGGTCCCTCAGTGTTGTGAGAACGATGACTGGTTAAAATTTTTGGTGGTTTCTTGTTCAGTCCATAGGCCTACATCATGTGGCCAAACCGGTGAGCATGTGGCTCTATTAGTATAGGAGATACCTGAAAACATATCACACTTTTCATCATAGTGCTTTTACCAATGCATAAAATGCATGGAGAAGTCATTTCGAATGACTGGGTCCTCAGTGTTGTGAGAATGATGACTGGTTAAATTTTTTGTGGTTTCTTGTTCAGTCCATAGGGCCTACATCATGTGGCAAACCGGTGAGCATGTGGCTCTATTAGTATAGGAGATACCTGAAAACATATCACACTTTTCATCATAGTGCTTCTTTACCAATGCCATAAAATGCATGGAGAAGTCATTTCGAATGACTGGTCCTCAGTGTTGTGAGAACGATGACTGGTTAAAATTTTTGGTGGTTTCTTGTTTCAGTCCATAGGCCTACATCAAGTGGGCAAACCGGTGAGCATGTGGGCTCTATTAGTATAGGAGATACCTGAAAACATATCACACTTTTCATCATAGTGCTTTTACCAATGCATAAAATGCATGGAGAAGTCATTTCGAATGACTGGTCCTCAGTGTTGTGAGAACGATGACTGGTTAAAATTTTTGGTGGTTTCTTGTTCAGTCCATAGGCCTACATCATGTGGCAAACCGGTGAGCATGTGGCTCTATTAGTATAGGAGATACCTGAAAACATATCACACTTTTCATCATAGTGCTTTTACCAATGCATAAAATGCATGGAGAAGTCATTCGGAATGACTGGTCCTCAGTGTTGTGAGAACGATGACTGGTTAAAATTTTTGGTGGTTTCTTGTTCAGTCCATAGGCCTACATCATGTGGCAAACCGGTGAGCATGTGGCTCTATTAGTATAGGAGATACCTGAAAACATATCACACTTTTCATCATAGTGCTTTTACCAATGCATAAAATGCATGGAGAAGTCATTTCGAATGACTGGTCCTCAGTGTTGTGAGAACGATGACTGGTTAAAATTTTTGGTGGTTTCTTGTTCAGTCCATAGGCCTACATCATGTGGCAAACCGTGAGAGCATGTGGCTCTATTAGTATAGGAGATACCTGAAAACATATCACACTTTTTCATCATAGTGCTTTTTACCAATGCATAAAATGCATGGAGAAGTCATTTCGAATGACTGGTCCTCAGTGTTGTGAGAATGATGACTGGTTAAAATTTTTTGGTGGGTTTCTTGTTCAGTCCATAGGCCTACAATCATGTGGCAAACCGGTGAGCATGTGGCTCTATTAGTATAGGAGATACCTGAAAACATATCACACTTTTCATCATAGTGCTTTTACCAATGCATAAAATGCATGGAGAAGTCATTTCGAATGACTGGTCCTCAGTGTTGTGAGAACGATGACTGGTTAAAATTTTTGGTGGTTTCTTGTTCAGTCCATAGGCCTACATCATGTGGCAAACCGGTGAGCATGTGGCTCTATTAGTATAGGAGATACCTGAAAACATATCACACTTTTCATCATAGTGCTTTTACCAATGCATAAAATGCATGGAGAAGTCATTTCGAATGACTGGTCCTCAGTGTTGTGAGAACGATGACTGGTTAAAATTTTTGGTGGTTTCTTGTTCAGTCCATAGGCCTACATCATGTGGCAAACCTGTGTGAGCATGTGGCTCTATTAGTATAGGAGATACCTGAAAACATATCACACTTTTCATCATAGTGCTTTTACCAATGCATAAAATGCATGGAGAAGTCATTTCGAATGACTGGTCCTCAGTGTTGTGAGAACGATGACTGGTTAAAATTTTTGGTGGTTTCTTGTTCAGTCCCATAGGCCTACATCATGTGGCAAACCGGTGAGCATGTGGCTCTATTAGTATAGGAGATACCTGAAAACATATCACACTTTTCATCATAGTGCTTTTACCAATGCATAAAATGCATGGAGAAGTCATTTCGAATGACTGGTCCTCAGTGTTGTGAGAACGATGACTGGTTAAAATTTTTGGTGGTTTCTTGTTCCAGTCCATAGGCCTACATCATGTGGCAAACCGGTGAGCATGTGGGCTCTATTAGTATAGGAGATACCTGAAAACATATCACACTTTTCATCATAGTGCTTTTACCAATGCATAAAATGCATGGAGAAGTCATTTCGAATGACTGGTCCTCAGTGTTGTTGTGAGAACGATGACTGGTTAAAATTTTCGGTGGTTTCTTGTTCAGTCCATAGGCCTACATCATGTGGCAAACCGGTGAGCATGTGGCTCTATTAGTATAGGAGATACCTGAAAACATATCACACTTTTCATCATAGTGCTTTTACCAATGCATAAAATGCATGGAGAAGTCATTTCGAATGACTGGTCCTCAGTGTTGTGAGAACGATGACTGGTTAAAATTTTTGGTGGTTTCTTGTTCAGTCCATAGGCCTACATCATGTGGCAAACCGGTGAGCATGTGGCTCTATTAGTATAGGAGATACCTGAAAACATATCACACTTTTCATCATAGTGCTTTTACCAATGCATAAAATGCATGGAGAAGTCATTTCGAATGACTGGTCCTCAGTGTTGTGAGAATGATGACTGGTTAAAATTTTTGGTGGTTTCTTGTTCAGTCCATAGGCCTACATCATGTGGCAAACCGGTGAGCATGTGGCTCTATTAGTATAGGAGATACCTGAAAACATATCACACTTTTCATCATAGTGCTTTTACCAATGCATAAAATGCATGGAGAAGTCATTTCGAATGACTGGTCCTCAGTGTTGTGAGAACGATGACTGGTTAAAATTTTTGGTGGTTTCTTGTTCAGTCCATAGGCCCTACATCATGTGGCAAACCGGTGAGCATGCTGGCTCTATTAGTATAGGAGATACCTGAAAACATATCACACTTTTTCATCATAGTGCTTTTACCAATGCATAAAATGCATGGAGAAGTCATTTCGAATGACTGGTCCTCAGTGTTGTGAGAACGATGACTGGTTAAAATTTTTGGTGGTTTCTTGTTCAGTCCATAGGCCTACATCATGTGGCAAACCGGTGAGGCATGTGGCTCTATTAGTATAGGAGATACCTGAAAACATATCACACTTTTCATCATAGTGCTTTTACCAATGCATAAAAATGCATGGAGAAGTCATTTCGAATGACTGGTCCTCAGTGTTGTGAGAATGATGACTGGTTAAAATTTTTGGTGGTTTCTTGTTCAGTCCATAGGCCTACATCATGTGGCAAACCGGTGAGCATGTGGCTCTATTAGTATAGGAGATACCTGAAAACATATCACACTTTTCATCATAGTGCTTTTACCAATGCATAAAATGCATGGAGAAGTCATTTCGAATGACTGGTCCTCAGTGTTGTGAGAACGATGACTGGTTAAAATTTTTGGTGGTTTCTTGTTCAGTCCATAGGCCTACATCATGTGGCAAACCGGTGAGCATGTGGCTCTATTAGTATAGGAGATACCTGAAAACATATCACACTTTTCATCATAGTGCTTTTACCAATGCATAAAATGCATGGAGAAGTCATTTCGAATGACTGGTCCTCAGTGTTGTGAGAACGATGACTGGTTAAAATTTTTGGTGGTTTCTTGTTCAGTCCATAGGCCTACATCATGTGGCAAACCGGTGAGCATGTGGCTCTATTAGTATAGGAGATACCTGAAAACATATCACACTTTTCATCATAGTGCTTTTACCAATGCATAAAATGCATGGAGAAGTCATTTCGAATGACTGGTCCTCAGTGTTGTGAGAACGATGACTGGTTAAAATTTTTTGGTGGTTTCTTGTTCAGTCCATAGGCCTACATCATGTGGCAAACCGGTGAGCATGTGGCTCTATTAGTATAGGAGATACCTGAAAACATATCACACTTTTCATCATAGTGCTTTTACCAATGCATAAAATGCATGGAGAAAGTCATTTCGAATGACTGGTCCTCAGTGTTGTGAGAACGATGACTGGTTAAAATTTTTGGGTGGTTTCTTGTTCAGTCCATAGGCCTACATCATGTGGCAAACCGGTGAGCATGTGGCTCTATTAGTATAGGAGATACCTGAAAACATATCACACTTTCATCATAGTGCTTTTACCAATGCATAAAATGCATGGAGAAGTCATTTCGAATGACTGGTCCTCAGTGTTGTGAGAACGATGACTGGTTAAAATTTTTGGTGGTTTCTTGTTCAGTCCATAGGCCTACATCATGTGGCAAACGACCGTGAGCATGTGGCTCTATTAGTATAGGAGATACCTGAAAACATATCACTCTTTTCATCATAGTGCTTTTACCAATGCATAAAATGCATGGAGAAGTCATTTCGAATGACTGGTCCTCAGTGTTGTGAGAACGATGACTGGTTAAAATTTTTGGTGGTTTCTTGTTCAGTCCATAGGCCTACATCATGTTGGCAAACCGGTGAGCATGTGGCTCTATTAGTATAGGAGATACCTGAAAACATATCACACTTTTCATCATAGTGCTTTTTACCAATGCATAAAAATGCATGGAGAAGTCATTTCGAATGACTGGTCCTCAGTGTTGTGAGAACGATGACTGGTTAAAATTTTTGGTGGTTTCTTGTTCAGTCCATAGGCCTACATCATGTGGCAAACCGGTGAGCATGTGGCTCTATTAGTATAGGAGATACCTGAAAACATATCACACTTTTCATCCTACATCATGTGGCAAACCGGTGAGCATGTGGCTCTATTAGTATAGGAGATACCTGAAAACATATCACACTTTTCATCATAGTGCTTTTACCAATGCATAAAATGCATGGAGAAGTCATTTCGAATGACTGGTCCTCAGTGTTGTGAGAACGATGACTGGTTAAAATTTTTGGTGGTTTCTTGTTCAGTCCATAGGCCTACATCATGTGGCAAACCGGTGAGCATGTGGCTCTATTAGTATAGGAGATACCTGAAAACATATCACACTTTTCATCATAGTGCTTTTACCAATGCATAAAATGCATGGAGAAGTCATTTCGAATGACTGGTCCTCAGTGTTGTGAGAACGATGACTGGTTAAAATTTTTGGTGGTTTCTTGTTCAGTCCATAGGCCTACATCATGTGGCAAACCGGTGAGCATGTGGCTCTATTAGTATAGGAGATACCTGAAAACATATCACACTTTTCATCATAGTGCTTTTACCAATGCATAAAATGCATGGAGAAGTCATTTCGAATGACTGGTCCTCAGTGTTGTGAGAACGATGACTGGTTAAAATTTTTGGTGGTTTCTTGTTCAGTCCATAGGCCTACATCATGTGGCAAACCGGTGAGCATGTGGCTCTATTAGTATAGGAGATACCTGAAAACATATCACACTTTTCATCATAGTGCTTTTACCAATGCATAAAATGCATGGAGAAGTCATTTCGAATGACTGGTCCTCAGTGTTGTGAGAACGATGACTGGTTAAAATTTTTGGTGGTTTCTTGTTCAGTCCATAGGCCTACATCATGTGGCAAACCGGTGAGCATGTGGCTCTATTAGTATAGGAGATACCTGAAAACATATCACACTTTTCATCATAGTGCTTTTACCAATGCATAAAATGCATGGAGAAGTCATTTCGAATGACTGGTCCTCAGTGTTGTGAGAACGATGACTGGTTAAAATTTTTGGTGGTTTCTTGTTCAGTCCATAGGCCTACATCATGTGGCAAACCGGTGAGCATGTGGCTCTATTAGTATAGGAGATACCTGAAAACATATCACACTTTTCATCATAGTGCTTTTACCAATGCATAAAATGCATGGAGAAGTCATTTCGAATGACTGGTCCTCAGTGTTGTGAGAACGATGACTGGTTAAAATTTTTGGTGGTTTCTTGTTCAGTCCATAGGCCTACATCATGTGGCAAACCGGTGAGCATGTGGCTCTATTAGTATAGGAGATACCTGAAAACATATCACACTTTTCATCATAGTGCTTTTACCAATGCATAAAATGCATGGAGAAGTCATTTCGAATGACTGGTCCTCAGTGTTGTGAGAACGATGACTGGTTAAAATTTTTGGTGGTTTCTTGTTCAGTCCATAGGCCTACATCATGTGGCAAACCGGTGAGCATGTGGCTCTATTAGTATAGGAGATACCTGAAAACATATCACACTTTTCATCATAGTGCTTTTACCAATGCATAAAATGCATGGAGAAGTCATTTCGAATGACTGGTCCTCAGTGTTGTGAGAACGATGACTGGTTAAAATTTTTGGTGGTTTCTTGTTCAGTCCATAGGCCTACATCATGTGGCAAACCGGTGAGCATGTGGCTCTATTAGTATAGGAGATACCTGAAAACATATCACACTTTTCATCATAGTGCTTTTACCAATGCATAAAATGCATGGAGAAGTCATTTCGAATGACTGGTCCTCAGTGTTGTGAGAACGATGACTGGTTAAAATTTTTGGTGGTTTCTTGTTCAGTCCATAGGCCTACATCATGTGGCAAACCGGTGAGCATGTGGCTCTATTAGTATAGGAGATACCTGAAAACATATCACACTTTTCATCATAGTGCTTTTACCAATGCATAAAATGCATGGAGAAGTCATTTCGAATGACTGGTCCTCAGTGTTGTGAGAACGATGACTGGTTAAAATTTTTGGTGGTTTCTTGTTCAGTCCATAGGCCTACATCATGTGGCAAACCGGTGAGCATGTGGCTCTATTAGTATAGGAGATACCTGAAAACATATCACACTTTTCATCATAGTGCTTTTACCAATGCATAAAATGCATGGAGAAGTCATTTCGAATGACTGGTCCTCAGTGTTGTGAGAACGATGACTGGTTAAAATTTTTGGTGGTTTCTTGTTCAGTCCATAGGCCTACATCATGTGGCAAACCGGTGAGCATGTGGCTCTATTAGTATAGGAGATACCTGAAAACATATCACACTTTTCATCATAGTGCTTTTACCAATGCATAAAATGCATGGAGAAGTCATTTCGAATGACTGGTCCTCAGTGTTGTGAGAACGATGACTGGTTAAAATTTTTGGTGGTTTCTTGTTCAGTCCATAGGCCTACATCATGTGGCAAACCGGTGAGCATGTGGCTCTATTAGTATAGGAGATACCTGAAAACATATCACACTTTTCATCATAGTGCTTTTACCAATGCATAAAATGCATGGAGAAGTCATTTCGAATGACTGGTCCTCAGTGTTGTGAGAACGATGACTGGTTAAAATTTTTGGTGGTTTCTTGTTCAGTCCATAGGCCTACATCATGTGGCAAACCGGTGAGCATGTGGCTCTATTAGTATAGGAGATACCTGAAAACATATCACACTTTTCATCATAGTGCTTTTACCAATGCATAAAATGCATGGAGAAGTCATTTCGAATGACTGGTCCTCAGTGTTGTGAGAACGATGACTGGTTAAAATTTTTGGTGGTTTCTTGTTCAGTCCATAGGCCTACATCATGTGGCAAACCGGTGAGCATGTGGCTCTATTAGTATAGGAGATACCTGAAAACATATCACACTTTTCATCATAGTGCTTTTACCAATGCATAAAATGCATGGAGAAGTCATTTCGAATGACTGGTCCTCAGTGTTGTGAGAACGATGACTGGTTAAAATTTTTGGTGGTTTCTTGTTCAGTCCATAGGCCTACATCATGTGGCAAACCGGTGAGCATGTGGCTCTATTAGTATAGGAGATACCTGAAAACATATCACACTTTTCATCATAGTGCTTTTACCAATGCATAAAATGCATGGAGAAGTCATTTCGAATGACTGGTCCTCAGTGTTGTGAGAACGATGACTGGTTAAAATTTTTGGTGGTTTCTTGTTCAGTCCATAGGCCTACATCATGTGGCAAACCGGTGAGCATGTGGCTCTATTAGTATAGGAGATACCTGAAAACATATCACACTTTTCATCATAGTGCTTTTACCAATGCATAAAATGCATGGAGAAGTCATTTCGAATGACTGGTCCTCAGTGTTGTGAGAACGATGACTGGTTAAAATTTTTGGTGGTTTCTTGTTCAGTCCATAGGCCTACATCATGTGGCAAACCGGTGAGCATGTGGCTCTATTAGTATAGGAGATACCTGAAAACATATCACACTTTTCATCATAGTGCTTTTACCAATGCATAAAATGCATGGAGAAGTCATTTCGAATGACTGGTCCTCAGTGTTGTGAGAACGATGACTGGTTAAAATTTTTGGTGGTTTCTTGTTCAGTCCATAGGCCTACATCATGTGGCAAACCGGTGAGCATGTGGCTCTATTAGTATAGGAGATACCTGAAAACATATCACACTTTTCATCATAGTGCTTTTACCAATGCATAAAATGCATGGAGAAGTCATTTCGAATGACTGGTCCTCAGTGTTGTGAGAACGATGACTGGTTAAAATTTTTGGTGGTTTCTTGTTCAGTCCATAGGCCTACATCATGTGGCAAACCGGTGAGCATGTGGCTCTATTAGTATAGGAGATACCTGAAAACATATCACACTTTTCATCATAGTGCTTTTACCAATGCATAAAATGCATGGAGAAGTCATTTCGAATGACTGGTCCTCAGTGTTGTGAGAACGATGACTGGTTAAAATTTTTGGTGGTTTCTTGTTCAGTCCATAGGCCTACATCATGTGGCAAACCGGTGAGCATGTGGCTCTATTAGTATAGGAGATACCTGAAAACATATCACACTTTTCATCATAGTGCTTTTACCAATGCATAAAATGCATGGAGAAGTCATTTCGAATGACTGGTCCTCAGTGTTGTGAGAACGATGACTGGTTAAAATTTTTGGTGGTTTCTTGTTCAGTCCATAGGCCTACATCATGTGGCAAACCGGTGAGCATGTGGCTCTATTAGTATAGGAGATACCTGAAAACATATCACACTTTTCATCATAGTGCTTTTACCAATGCATAAAATGCATGGAGAAGTCATTTCGAATGACTGGTCCTCAGTGTTGTGAGAACGATGACTGGTTAAAATTTTTGGTGGTTTCTTGTTCAGTCCATAGGCCTACATCATGTGGCAAACCGGTGAGCATGTGGCTCTATTAGTATAGGAGATACCTGAAAACATATCACACTTTTCATCATAGTGCTTTTACCAATGCATAAAATGCATGGAGAAGTCATTTCGAATGACTGGTCCTCAGTGTTGTGAGAACGATGACTGGTTAAAATTTTTGGTGGTTTCTTGTTCAGTCCATAGGCCTACATCATGTGGCAAACCGGTGAGCATGTGGCTCTATTAGTATAGGAGATACCTGAAAACATATCACACTTTTCATCATAGTGCTTTTACCAATGCATAAAATGCATGGAGAAGTCATTTCGAATGACTGGTCCTCAGTGTTGTGAGAACGATGACTGGTTAAAATTTTTGGTGGTTTCTTGTTCAGTCCATAGGCCTACATCATGTGGCAAACCGGTGAGCATGTGGCTCTATTAGTATAGGAGATACCTGAAAACATATCACACTTTTCATCATAGTGCTTTTACCAATGCATAAAATGCATGGAGAAGTCATTTCGAATGACTGGTCCTCAGTGTTGTGAGAACGATGACTGGTTAAAATTTTTGGTGGGTTTCTTGTTCAGTCCATAGGCCTACATCATGTGGCAAACCGGTGAGCATGTGGCTCTATTAGTATAGGAGATACCTGAAAACATATCACACTTTTCATCATAGTGCTTTTACCAATGCATAAAATGCATGGAGAAGTCATTTCGAATGACTGGTCCTCAGTGTTGTGAGAACGATGACTGGTTAAAATTTTTGGTGGTTTCTTGTTCAGTCCATAGGCCTACATCATGTGGCAAACCGGTGAGCATGTGGCTCTATTAGTATAGGAGATACCTGAAAACATATCACACTTTTCATCATAGTGCTTTTACCAATGCATAAAATGCATGGAGAAGTCATTTCGAATGACTGGTCCTCAGTGTTGTGAGAACGATGACTGGTTAAAATTTTTGGTGGTTTCTTGTTCAGTCCATAGGCCTACATCATGTGGCAAACCGGTGAGCATGTGGCTCTATTAGTATAGGAGATACCTGAAAACATATCACACTTTTCATCATAGTGCTTTTACCAATGCATAAAATGCATGGAGAAGTCATTTCGAATGACTGGTCCTCAGTGTTGTGAGAACGATGACTGGTTAAAATTTTTGGTGGTTTCTTGTTCAGTCCATAGGCCTACATCATGTGGCAAACCGGTGAGCATGTGGCTCTATTAGTATAGGAGATACCTGAAAACATATCACACTTTTCATCATAGTGCTTTTACCAATGCATAAAATGCATGGAGAAGTCATTTCGAATGACTGGTCCTCAGTGTTGTGAGAACGATGACTGGTTAAAATTTTTGGTGGTTTCTTGTTCAGTCCATAGGCCTACATCATGTGGCAAACCGGTGAGCATGTGGCTCTATTAGTATAGGAGATACCTGAAAACATATCACACTTTTCATCATAGTGCTTTTACCAATGCATAAAATGCATGGAGAAGTCATTTCGAATGACTGGTCCTCAGTGTTGTGAGAACGATGACTGGTTAAAATTTTTGGTGGTTTCTTGTTCAGTCCATAGGCCTACATCATGTGGCAAACCGGTGAGCATGTGGCTCTATTAGTATAGGAGATACCTGAAAACATATCACACTTTTCATCATAGTGCTTTTACCAATGCATAAAATGCATGGAGAAGTCATTTCGAATGACTGGTCCTCAGTGTTGTGAGAACGATGACTGGTTAAAATTTTTGGTGGTTTCTTGTTCAGTCCATAGGCCTACATCATGTGGCAAACCGGTGAGCATGTGGCTCTATTAGTATAGGAGATACCTGAAAACATATCACACTTTTCATCATAGTGCTTTTACCAATGCATAAAATGCATGGAGAAGTCATTTCGAATGACTGGTCCTCAGTGTTGTGAGAACGATGACTGGTTAAAATTTTTGGTGGTTTCTTGTTCAGTCCATAGGCCTACATCATGTGGCAAACCGGTGAGCATGTGGCTCTATTAGTATAGGAGATACCTGAAAACATATCACACTTTTCATCATAGTGCTTTTACCAATGCATAAAATGCATGGAGAAGTCATTTCGAATGACTGGTCCTCAGTGTTGTGAGAACGATGACTGGTTAAAATTTTTGGTGGTTTCTTGTTCAGTCCATAGGCCTACATCATGTGGCAAACCGGTGAGCATGTGGCTCTATTAGTATAGGAGATACCTGAAAACATATCACACTTTTCATCATAGTGCTTTTACCAATGCATAAAATGCATGGAGAAGTCATTTCGAATGACTGGTCCTCAGTGTTGTGAGAACGATGACTGGTTAAAATTTTTGGTGGTTTCTTGTTCAGTCCATAGGCCTACATCATGTGGCAAACCGGTGAGCATGTGGCTCTATTAGTATAGGAGATACCTGAAAACATATCACACTTTTCATCATAGTGCTTTTACCAATGCATAAAATGCATGGAGAAGTCATTTCGAATGACTGGTCCTCAGTGTTGTGAGAACGATGACTGGTTAAAATTTTTGGTGGTTTCTTGTTCAGTCCATAGGCCTACATCATGTGGCAAACCGGTGAGCATGTGGCTCTATTAGTATAGGAGATACCTGAAAACATATCACACTTTTCATCATAGTGCTTTTACCAATGCATAAAATGCATGGAGAAGTCATTTCGAATGACTGGTCCTCAGTGTTGTGAGAACGATGACTGGTTAAAATTTTTGGTGGTTTCTTGTTCAGTCCATAGGCCTACATCATGTGGCAAACCGGTGAGCATGTGGCTCTATTAGTATAGGAGATACCTGAAAACATATCACACTTTTCATCATAGTGCTTTTACCAATGCATAAAATGCATGGAGAAGTCATTTCGAATGACTGGTCCTCAGTGTTGTGAGAACGATGACTGGTTAAAATTTTTGGTGGTTTCTTGTTCAGTCCATAGGCCTACATCATGTGGCAAACCGGTGAGCATGTGGCTCTATTAGTATAGGAGATACCTGAAAACATATCACACTTTTCATCATAGTGCTTTTACCAATGCATAAAATGCATGGAGAAGTCATTTCGAATGACTGGTCCTCAGTGTTGTGAGAACGATGACTGGTTAAAATTTTTGGTGGTTTCTTGTTCAGTCCATAGGCCTACATCATGTGGCAAACCGGTGAGCATGTGGCTCTATTAGTATAGGAGATACCTGAAAACATATCACACTTTTCATCATAGTGCTTTTACCAATGCATAAAATGCATGGAGAAGTCATTTCGAATGACTGGTCCTCAGTGTTGTGAGAACGATGACTGGTTAAAATTTTTGGTGGTTTCTTGTTCAGTCCATAGGCCTACATCATGTGGCAAACCGGTGAGCATGTGGCTCTATTAGTATAGGAGATACCTGAAAACATATCACACTTTTCATCATAGTGCTTTTACCAATGCATAAAATGCATGGAGAAGTCATTTCGAATGACTGGTCCTCAGTGTTGTGAGAACGATGACTGGTTAAAATTTTTGGTGGTTTCTTGTTCAGTCCATAGGCCTACATCATGTGGCAAACCGGTGAGCATGTGGCTCTATTAGTATAGGAGATACCTGAAAACATATCACACTTTTCATCATAGTGCTTTTACCAATGCATAAAATGCATGGAGAAGTCATTTCGAATGACTGGTCCTCAGTGTTGTGAGAACGATGACTGGTTAAAATTTTTGGTGGTTTCTTGTTCAGTCCATAGGCCTACATCATGTGGCAAACCGGTGAGCATGTGGCTCTATTAGTATAGGAGATACCTGAAAACATATCACACTTTTCATCATAGTGCTTTTACCAATGCATAAAATGCATGGAGAAGTCATTTCGAATGACTGGTCCTCAGTGTTGTGAGAACGATGACTGGTTAAAATTTTTGGTGGTTTCTTGTTCAGTCCATAGGCCTACATCATGTGGCAAACCGGTGAGCATGTGGCTCTATTAGTATAGGAGATACCTGAAAACATATCACACTTTTCATCATAGTGCTTTTACCAATGCATAAAATGCATGGAGAAGTCATTTCGAATGACTGGTCCTCAGTGTTGTGAGAACGATGACTGGTTAAAATTTTTGGTGGTTTCTTGTTCAGTCCATAGGCCTACATCATGTGGCAAACCGGTGAGCATGTGGCTCTATTAGTATAGGAGATACCTGAAAACATATCACACTTTTCATCATAGTGCTTTTACCAATGCATAAAATGCATGGAGAAGTCATTTCGAATGACTGGTCCTCAGTGTTGTGAGAACGATGACTGGTTAAAATTTTTGGTGGTTTCTTGTTCAGTCCATAGGCCTACATCATGTGGCAAACCGGTGAGCATGTGGCTCTATTAGTATAGGAGATACCTGAAAACATATCACACTTTTCATCATAGTGCTTTTACCAATGCATAAAATGCATGGAGAAGTCATTTCGAATGACTGGTCCTCAGTGTTGTGAGAACGATGACTGGTTAAAATTTTTGGTGGTTTCTTGTTCAGTCCATAGGCCTACATCATGTGGCAAACCGGTGAGCATGTGGCTCTATTAGTATAGGAGATACCTGAAAACATATCACACTTTTCATCATAGTGCTTTTACCAATGCATAAAATGCATGGAGAAGTCATTTCGAATGACTGGTCCTCAGTGTTGTGAGAACGATGACTGGTTAAAATTTTTGGTGGTTTCTTGTTCAGTCCATAGGCCTACATCATGTGGCAAACCGGTGAGCATGTGGCTCTATTAGTATAGGAGATACCTGAAAACATATCACACTTTTCATCATAGTGCTTTTACCAATGCATAAAATGCATGGAGAAGTCATTTCGAATGACTGGTCCTCAGTGTTGTGAGAACGATGACTGGTTAAAATTTTTGGTGGTTTCTTGTTCAGTCCATAGGCCTACATCATGTGGCAAACCGGTGAGCATGTGGCTCTATTAGTATAGGAGATACCTGAAAACATATCACACTTTTCATCATAGTGCTTTTACCAATGCATAAAATGCATGGAGAAGTCATTTCGAATGACTGGTCCTCAGTGTTGTGAGAACGATGACTGGTTAAAATTTTTGGTGGTTTCTTGTTCAGTCCATAGGCCTACATCATGTGGCAAACCGGTGAGCATGTGGCTCTATTAGTATAGGAGATACCTGAAAACATATCACACTTTTCATCATAGTGCTTTTACCAATGCATAAAATGCATGGAGAAGTCATTTCGAATGACTGGTCCTCAGTGTTGTGAGAACGATGACTGGTTAAAATTTTTGGTGGTTTCTTGTTCAGTCCATAGGCCTACATCATGTGGCAAACCGGTGAGCATGTGGCTCTATTAGTATAGGAGATACCTGAAAACATATCACACTTTTCATCATAGTGCTTTTACCAATGCATAAAATGCATGGAGAAGTCATTTCGAATGACTGGTCCTCAGTGTTGGTTAAAAATTTTTGGTGGTTTCTTGTTTCAGTCCATAGGCCTACATCGTGTGGGCAAACTCGGTGAGCATGTGGCTCTATTAGTATATAGAGATACCTGAAAACATATCACAATTTTCATCATAGTGCTTTTACCAATGCATAAAATGCATGGAGAAGTCATTTCGAATGACTGGTCCTCAGTGTTGTGAGAACGATGACTGGTTAAAATTTTTGGTGGTTTCTTGTTCAGTCCATAGGCCTACATCATGTGGCAAACCGGTGAGCATGTGGCTCTATTAGTATAGGAGATACCTGAAAAACATATCACACTTTTCATCATAGTGCTTTTACCAATGCATAAAATGCATGGAGAAGTCATTTCGAATGACTGGTCCTCAGTGTTGTCGAGAACGATGACTGGTTAAAATTTTTGGTGGTTTCTTGTTCAGTCCATAGGCCTACATCATGTGGCAAACCGGTGAGCATGTGGCTCTATTAGTATAGGAGATACCTGAAAACATATCACACTTTTCATCATAGTGCTTTTACCAATGCATAAAATGCATGGAGAAGTCATTTCGAATGACTGGTCCTCAGTGTTGTGAGAACGATGACTGGTTACAATTTTTGGTGGTTTCTTGTTCAGTCCATAGGCCTACATCATGTGGCAAACCGGTGAGCATGTGGCTCTATTAGTATAGGAGATACCTGAAAACATATCACACTTTTCATCATAGTGCTTTTACCAATGCATAAAATGCATGGAGAAGTCATTTCGAATGACTGGTCCTCAGTGTTGTGAGAACGATGACTGGTTACAATTTTTGGTGGTTTCTTGTTCAGTCCATAGGCCTACATCATGTGGCAAACCGGTGAGCATGTGGGCTCTATTAGTATAGGAGATACCTGAAAACATATCACACTTTTCATCATAGTGCTTTTACCAATGCATAAAATGCATGGAGAAGTCATTTCGAATGACTGGTCCTCAGTGTTTGAGAACGATGACTGGTTAAAATTTTTGGTGGTTTTCTTGTTCAGTCCATAGGCCTACATCATGTGGCAAACCGGTGAGCATGTGGCTCTATTAGTATAGGAGATACCTGGAAAACATATCACACTTTTCATCATAGTGCTTTTACCAATGCATAAAATGCATGGAGAAGTCATTTCGAATGACTGGTCCTCAGTGTTGTGAGAACGATGACTGGTTAAAATTTTTGGTGGTTTCTTGTTCAGTCCATAGGCCTACATCATGTGGCAAACCGGTGAGCATGTGGCTCTATTAGTATAGGAGATACCTGAAAACATATCACACTTTTCATCATAGTGCTTTTACCAATGCTTAAAATGCATGGAGAAGTCATTTCGAATGACTGGTCCTCAGTTGTTGTGAGAACGATGACTGGTTAAAATTTTTGGTGGTTTCTTGTTCAGTCCATAGGCCTACATCATGTGGCAAACCGGTGAGCATGTGGCTCTATTAGTATAGGAGATACCTGAAAACATATCACACTTTTCATAATAGTGCTTTTACCAATGCATAAAATGCATGGAGGAAGTCATTTCGAATGACTGGTCCTCAGTGTTGTGAGAACGATGACTGTGTTAAAAATTTTTGGTGGTTTCTTGTTCAGTCCATAGGCCTACATCGTGTGGCAAACCGGTGAGCATGTGGCTCTATTAGTATAGGAGATACCTGAAAACATATCACACTTTTCATCATAGTGCTTTTTACCAATGCATAAAATGCATGGAGAAGTCATTTCGAATGACTGGTCCTCAGTGTTGTGAGAACGATGACTGGGTTAAAATTTTTGGTGGTTTCTTGTTCAGTCCATAGGCCTACATCATGTGGCAAACCGGTGAGCATGTGGCTCTATTAGTATAGGAGATACCTGAAAACATATCACACTTTTCATCATAGTGCTTTTACCAATGCATAAAATGCATGGAGAAGTCATTTCGAATGACTGGTCCTCAGTGTTGTCGAGAACGATGACTGGTTAAAATTTTTGGTGGTTTCTTGTTCAGTCCATAGGCCTACATCGTGTGGCAAACCGGTGAGCATGTGGCTCTATTAGTATAGGAGATACCTGAAAACATATCACACTTTTCATCATAGTGCTTTTACCAATGCATAAAATGCATGGAGAAGTCATTTCGAATGACTGGTCCTCAGTGTTGTGAGAACGATGACTGGTTACAATTTTTGGTGGTTTCTTGTTCAGTCCATAGGCCTACATCATGTGGCAAACCGGTGAGCATGTGGCTCTATTAGTATAGGAGATACCTGAAAACATATCACACTTTTCATCATAGTGCTTTTACCAATGCATAAAATGCATGGAGAAGTCATTTCGAATGACTGGTCCTCAGTGTTGTGAGAACGATGACTGGTTACAATTTTTGGTGGTTTCTTGTTCAGTCCATAGGCCTACATCATGTGGCAAACCGGTGAGCATGTGGCTCTATTAGTATAGGAGATACCTGAAAACATATCACACTTTTCATCATAGTGCTTTTACCAATGCATAAAATGCATGGAGAAGTCATTTCGAATGACTGGTCCTCAGTGTTGTGAGAACGATGACTGGTTAAAATTTTTGGTGGTTTCATGTTCAGTCCATAGGCCTACATCATGTGGCAAACCGGTGAGCATGTGGCTCTATTAGTATAGGAGATACCTGAAAACATATCACACTTTTCATCATAGTGCTTTTACCAATGCATAAAATGCATGGAGAAGTCATTTCGAATGACTGGTCCTCAGTGTTGTGAGAACGATGACTGGTTAAAATTTTTGGTGGTTTCTTGTTCAGTCCATAGGCCTACATCATGTGGCAAACCGGTGAGCATGTGGCTCTATTAGTATAGGAGATACCTGAAAACATATCACACTTTTCATCATAGTGCTTTTACCAATGCATAAAATGCATGGAGAAGTCATTTCGAATGACTGGTCCTCAGTGTTGTGAGAACGATGACTGGTTTAAAATTTTTGGTGGTTTCTTGTTCAGTCCATAGGCCTACATCATGTGGCACACCGGTGAGCATGTGGCTCTATTAGTATAGGAGATACCTGAAAAACATCACACTTTTTCATCATAGTGCTTTTACCAATGCATAAAATGCATGGAGAAGTCATTTCGAATGACTGGTCCTCAGTGTTGTGAGAACGATGACTGGTTAAAATTTTTGGTGGTTTCTTGTTCAGTCCATAGGCCTACATCATGTGGCAAACCGGTGAGCATGTGGCTCTATTAGTTATAGGAGATATCTGAAAACATGTCACACTTTTCATCATAGTGCTTTTACCAATGCATAAAATTCATGGAGAAGTCATTTCGAATGACTGGTCCTCAGTGTTGTGAGAACGATGACTGGTTAAAATTTTTGGTGGTTTCTTGTTCAGTCCATAGGCCTACATCATGTGGCAAACCGGTGAGCATGTGGCTCTATTAGTATAGGAGATACCTGAAAACATATCACACTTTTTTATCATAGTGCTTTTACCAATGCATAAAATGCATGGAGAAGTCATTTCGAATGACTGGTCCTCAGTGTTGTGAGAACGATGACTGGTTAAAAATTTTTGGTTGTTTCTTGTTCAAGTCCATAGGCCTACATCATGTGGCAAACCGGTGAGCATGTGGCTCTATTAGTATAGGAGATACCTGAAAACATATCACACTTTTCATCATAGTGCTTTTACCAATGCATAAAATGCATGGAGAAGTCATTTCGAATGACTGGTCCTCAGTGTTGTGAGAACGATGACTGGTTAAAATTTTTGGTGGTTTCTTGTATCAGTCCATAGGCCTACATCATGTGGCAAACCGGTGAGCATGTGGCTCTATTAGTATAGGAGATACCTGAAAACATATCACACTTTTCAATCATAGTGCTTTTACCAATGCATAAAATGCATGGAGAAGTCATTTCGAATGACTGGTCCTCAGTGTTGTGAGAACGATGACTGGTTAAAATTTTTGGTGGTTTCATTGTTCAGTCCATAGGCCTACATCATGTGGCAAAACCGGTGAGCATGTGGCTCTATTAGTATAGGAGATACCTGAAAACATATCACACTTTTCATCATAGTGCTTTTACCAATGCATAAAATGCATGGAGAAGTCATGTCGAATGACTGGTCCTCAGTGTTGTGAGAAACGATGACTGGTTAAAATTTTTTGGTGGTTTCTTGTTCAGTCCATAGGCCCTACATCATGTGGCAAACCGGTGAGCATGTGGCTCTATTAGTATAGGAGATACCTGAAAACATATCACACTTTTCATCATAGTGCTTTTTACCAATGCATAAAATGCATGGAGAAGTCATTTCGAATGACTGGTCCTCAGTGTTGTGAGAACGATGACTGGTTAAAAATTTTGGTGGTTTCTTGTTCAGTCCATAGGCCTACATCATGAGGCAAACCGGTGAGCATGTGGCTCTATTAGTATAGGAGATACCTGAAAACATATCACACTTTTCATCATAGTGCTTTTACCAATGCATAAAATGCATGGAAGAAGTCATTTCGAATGACTGGTCCTCAGTGTTGTGAGAACGATGACTGGTTAAAATTTTTGGTGGTTTCTTGTTCAGTCCATAGGCCTACATCATGTGGCAAACCGGTGAGCATGTGGGCTCTATTAGTATAGGAGATACCTGAAAACATATCACACTTTTCATCATAGTGCTTTACCAATGCATAAAATGCATAGAGAAGTCATTTCGAATGACTGGTCCTCAGTGTTGTGAGAACGATGACTGGTTAAAATTTTTGGGTGGTTTCTTGTTCAGTCCATAGGCCTACATCATGTGGCAAACCGGTGAGCATGTGGCTCTATTAGTATAGGAGATACCTGAAAACATATCACACTTTTCATCATAGTGCTTTTTACCAATGCATAAAATGCATGGAGAAGTCATTTCGAATGACTGGTCCTCAGTGTTGTGAGAACGATGACTGGTTAAAATTTTTGGTGGTTTCTTGTTCAGTCCATAAGCCTACATCATGTGGCAAACCGGTGAGCATGTGGCTCTATTAGTATAGGAGATACCTGAAAACATATCACACTTTTCATCATAGTGCTTTTACCAATGCATAAAATGCATGGAGAAGTCATTTCGAATGACTGGTCCTCAGTGTTGTGAGAACGATGACTGGTTAAAATTTTTGGTGGTTTCTTGTTCAGTCCATAGGCCTACATCATGTGGCAAAACCGGTGAGCATGTGGCTCTATTAGTATAGGAGATACCTGAAAACATATCACACTTTTCATCATAGTGCTTTTACCAATGCATAAAATGCATGGAGAAGTCATTTCGAATGACTGGTCCTCAGTGTTGTTGAGAATGATGACTGGTTAAAATTTTTGGTGGTATTCTTGTTCAGTCCATAGGCCTACATCATGTGGCAAACCGGTGAGCATGTGGCTCTATTAGTATAGGAGATACCTGAAAAACATATCACACTTTTCATCATTATTAGTATAGGAGATACCTGAAAACATATCACACTTTTCATCATAGTGCTTTTACCAATGCATAAAATGCATGGAGAAGTCATTTCGAATGACTGGTCCTCAGTGTTGTGAGAACGATGACTGGTTAAAATTTTTGGTGGTTTCTTGTTCAGTCCATAGGCCTACATCATGTGGCAAACCGGTGAGCATGTGGCTCTATTAGTATAGGAGATACCTGAAAACATATCACACTTTTCATCATAGTGCTTTTACCAATGCATAAAATGCATGGAGAAGTCATTTCGAATGACTGGTCCTCAGTGTTGTGAGAACGATGACTGGTTAAAATTTTTGGTGGTTTCTTGTTCAGTCCATAGGCCTACATCATGTGGCAAACCGGTGAGCATGTGGCTCTATTAGTATAGGAGATACCTGAAAACATATCACACTTTTCATCATAGTGCTTTTACCAATGCATAAAATGCATGGAGAAGTCATTTCGAATGACTGGTCCTCAGTGTTGTGAGAACGATGACTGGTTAAAATTTTTGGTGGTTTCTTGTTCAGTCCATAGGCCTACATCATGTGGCAAACCGGTGAGCATGTGGCTCTATTAGTATAGGAGATACCTGAAAACATATCACACTTTTCATCATAGTGCTTTTACCAATGCATAAAATGCATGGAGAAGTCATTTCGAATGACTGGTCCTCAGTGTTGTGAGAACGATGACTGGTTAAAATTTTTGGTGGTTTCTTGTTCAGTCCATAGGCCTACATCATGTGGCAAACCGGTGAGCATGTGGCTCTATTAGTATAGGAGATACCTGAAAACATATCACACTTTTCATCATAGTGCTTTTACCAATGCATAAAATGCATGGAGAAGTCATTTCGAATGACTGGTCCTCAGTGTTGTGAGAACGATGACTGGTTAAAATTTTTGGTGGTTTCTTGTTCAGTCCATAGGCCTACATCATGTGGCAAACCGGTGAGCATGTGGCTCTATTAGTATAGGAGATACCTGAAAACATATCACACTTTTCATCATAGTGCTTTTACCAATGCATAAAATGCATGGAGAAGTCATTTCGAATGACTGGTCCTCAGTGTTGTGAGAACGATGACTGGTTAAAATTTTTGGTGGTTTCTTGTTCAGTCCATAGGCCTACATCATGTGGCAAACCGGTGAGCATGTGGCTCTATTAGTATAGGAGATACCTGAAAACATATCACACTTTTCATCATAGTGCTTTTACCAATGCATAAAATGCATGGAGAAGTCATTTCGAATGACTGGTCCTCAGTGTTGTGAGAACGATGACTGGTTAAAATTTTTGGTGGTTTCTTGTTCAGTCCATAGGCCTACATCATGTGGCAAACCGGTGAGCATGTGGCTCTATTAGTATAGGAGATACCTGAAAACATATCACACTTTTCATCATAGTGCTTTTACCAATGCATAAAATGCATGGAGAAGTCATTTCGAATGACTGGTCCTCAGTGTTGTGAGAACGATGACTGGTTAAAATTTTTGGTGGTTTCTTGTTCAGTCCATAGGCCTACATCATGTGGCAAACCGGTGAGCATGTGGCTCTATTAGTATAGGAGATACCTGAAAACATATCACACTTTTCATCATAGTGCTTTTACCAATGCATAAAATGCATGGAGAAGTCATTTCGAATGACTGGTCCTCAGTGTTGTGAGAACGATGACTGGTTAAAATTTTTGGTGGTTTCTTGTTCAGTCCATAGGCCTACATCATGTGGCAAACCGGTGAGCATGTGGCTCTATTAGTATAGGAGATACCTGAAAACATATCACACTTTTCATCATAGTGCTTTTACCAATGCATAAAATGCATGGAGAAGTCATTTCGAATGACTGGTCCTCAGTGTTGTGAGAACGATGACTGGTTAAAATTTTTGGTGGTTTCTTGTTCAGTCCATAGGCCTACATCATGTGGCAAACCGGTGAGCATGTGGCTCTATTAGTATAGGAGATACCTGAAAACATATCACACTTTTCATCATAGTGCTTTTACCAATGCATAAAATGCATGGAGAAGTCATTTCGAATGACTGGTCCTCAGTGTTGTGAGAACGATGACTGGTTAAAATTTTTGGTGGTTTCTTGTTCAGTCCATAGGCCTACATCATGTGGCAAACCGGTGAGCATGTGGCTCTATTAGTATAGGAGATACCTGAAAACATATCACACTTTTCATCATAGTGCTTTTACCAATGCATAAAATGCATGGAGAAGTCATTTCGAATGACTGGTCCTCAGTGTTGTGAGAACGATGACTGGTTAAAATTTTTGGTGGTTTCTTGTTCAGTCCATAGGCCTACATCATGTGGCAAACCGGTGAGCATGTGGCTCTATTAGTATAGGAGATACCTGAAAACATATCACACTTTTCATCATAGTGCTTTTACCAATGCATAAAATGCATGGAGAAGTCATTTCGAATGACTGGTCCTCAGTGTTGTGAGAACGATGACTGGTTAAAATTTTTGGTGGTTTCTTGTTCAGTCCATAGGCCTACATCATGTGGCAAACCGGTGAGCATGTGGCTCTATTAGTATAGGAGATACCTGAAAACATATCACACTTTTCATCATAGTGCTTTTACCAATGCATAAAATGCATGGAGAAGTCATTTCGAATGACTGGTCCTCAGTGTTGTGAGAACGATGACTGGTTAAAATTTTTGGTGGTTTCTTGTTCAGTCCATAGGCCTACATCATGTGGCAAACCGGTGAGCATGTGGCTCTATTAGTATAGGAGATACCTGAAAACATATCACACTTTTCATCATAGTGCTTTTACCAATGCATAAAATGCATGGAGAAGTCATTTCGAATGACTGGTCCTCAGTGTTGTGAGAACGATGACTGGTTAAAATTTTTGGTGGTTTCTTGTTCAGTCCATAGGCCTACATCATGTGGCAAACCGGTGAGCATGTGGCTCTATTAGTATAGGAGATACCTGAAAACATATCACACTTTTCATCATAGTGCTTTTACCAATGCATAAAATGCATGGAGAAGTCATTTCGAATGACTGGTCCTCAGTGTTGTGAGAACGATGACTGGTTAAAATTTTTGGTGGTTTCTTGTTCAGTCCATAGGCCTACATCATGTGGCAAACCGGTGAGCATGTGGCTCTATTAGTATAGGAGATACCTGAAAACATATCACACTTTTCATCATAGTGCTTTTACCAATGCATAAAATGCATGGAGAAGTCATTTCGAATGACTGGTCCTCAGTGTTGTGAGAACGATGACTGGTTAAAATTTTTGGTGGTTTCTTGTTCAGTCCATAGGCCTACATCATGTGGCAAACCGGTGAGCATGTGGCTCTATTAGTATAGGAGATACCTGAAAACATATCACACTTTTCATCATAGTGCTTTTACCAATGCATAAAATGCATGGAGAAGTCATTTCGAATGACTGGTCCTCAGTGTTGTGAGAACGATGACTGGTTAAAATTTTTGGTGGTTTCTTGTTCAGTCCATAGGCCTACATCATGTGGCAAACCGGTGAGCATGTGGCTCTATTAGTATAGGAGATACCTGAAAACATATCACACTTTTCATCATAGTGCTTTTACCAATGCATAAAATGCATGGAGAAGTCATTTCGAATGACTGGTCCTCAGTGTTGTGAGAACGATGACTGGTTAAAATTTTTGGTGGTTTCTTGTTCAGTCCATAGGCCTACATCATGTGGCAAACCGGTGAGCATGTGGCTCTATTAGTATAGGAGATACCTGAAAACATATCACACTTTTCATCATAGTGCTTTTACCAATGCATAAAATGCATGGAGAAGTCATTTCGAATGACTGGTCCTCAGTGTTGTGAGAACGATGACTGGTTAAAATTTTTGGTGGTTTCTTGTTCAGTCCATAGGCCTACATCATGTGGCAAACCGGTGAGCATGTGGCTCTATTAGTATAGGAGATACCTGAAAACATATCACACTTTTCATCATAGTGCTTTTACCAATGCATAAAATGCATGGAGAAGTCATTTCGAATGACTGGTCCTCAGTGTTGTGAGAACGATGACTGGTTAAAATTTTTGGTGGTTTCTTGTTCAGTCCATAGGCCTACATCATGTGGCAAACCGGTGAGCATGTGGCTCTATTAGTATAGGAGATACCTGAAAACATATCACACTTTTCATCATAGTGCTTTACCAATGCATAAAATGCATGGAGAAGTTCATTTCAAATGACTGGTCCTCAGTGTTGTAGAGAACGATGACCTGGTTAAAATTTTTGGTGGTTTTCTTGTTCAGTCCATAGGGCCTACAGCATGTGGCAAACCGGTGAGGCATGTGGCTCTATTAGTATAGGAAATACCTGAAAACATATCACACTTTTCATCATAGTGCTTTTTACCAATGCATAAAATGCATGGAGAAGTCATTTCGAATGACTGGTCCTCAGTGTTGTGAGAACGATGACTGGTTAAAATTTTTGGTGGTTTCTTGTTCAGTCCATAGGCCTACAGCATGTGGCAAACCGGTGAGCATGTGGCTCTATTAGTATAGGAGATACCTGAAAAACATATCGACACTTTTCATCATAGTGCTTTTACCAATGCATAAAATGCATGGAGAAGTCATTTCGAATGACTGGTCCTCAGTGTTGTGAGAACGATGACTGGTTAAAATTTTTGGTGGTTTCTTGTTCAGTCCATAGGCCTACAGCATGAGGCAAACCGGTGAGCATGTGGCTCTATTAGTATAGGAGATACCTGAAAACATATCACACTTTTCATCATAGTGCTTTTTACCCAATGCATAAAATGCATGGAGAAGTCATTTCGAATGACTGGTCCTCAGTGTTGTGAGAACGATGACTGGTTAAAATTTTTGGTGGTTTCTTGTTCAGTCCCATAGGCCTACAGCATGTGGCAAACCGGTGAGCATGTGGCTCTATTAGTATAGGAGATACCTGAAAACATATCACACTTTTGATCATAGTGCTTTTACCAATGCATAAAATGCATGGAGAAGTCCTTTCGAATGACTGGTCCTCAGTGTTGTGAGAACGATGACTGGTTAAAATTTTTGGTGGTTTCTGTTCAGTCCACTAGGCCTACAGCATGAGGCAAACCGGTGAGCATGTGGCTCTATTAGCTATAGGAGATACCTGAAAACATATCACACTTTTCATCATAGTGCTTTTACCAATGCATAAAATGCATGAGAGAAGTCATTTCGAATGACTGGTCCCTCAGTGTTGTGAGAACGATGACTGGTTAAAATTTTTGGTGGTTTCTTGTTCAGTCCATAGGCCTACAGCATGTGGGCAAACCGGGTGAGCATGTGGCTCTATTAGTATAGGAGATACCTGAAAACATATCACACTTTTTCATCATAGTGCTATTTACCAATGCATAAAATGCATGGAGAAGTCATTTCGAATGACTGGTCCGTCAGTGTTGGTGGGAACGATGACTGGTTAAAATTTTTGGTGGTTTCTTGTTCAGTCCATAGGCCTACAGCATGTGGCAAACCGTGTGAGCATGTGGCTCTATTAGTAAAGGAGATACCTGAAAACATATCACACTTTTCATCATAGTGCTTTTACCAATGCATAAAATGCATGGAGAAGTCATTTCGAATGACTGGTCCTCAGTGTTGTGAGAACGATGACTGGTTAAAATTTTTGGTGGTTTCTTGTTCAGTCCATAGGCCCTACAGCATGTGGCAAACCGAGTGAGCAATGTGGCTCTATTAGTATAGGAGATACCTGAAAACATATCACACTTTTCATCATAGGTGCTTTTTTACCAATGCATAAAATGCCATGGAGAAGTCATTTCGAATGACTGGTCCCTCAGTGTTGTGAGAACGATGACTGGTTAAAATTTTTGGTGGTTTCTTGTTCAGATCCATAGGCCTACAGCATGTGGCAAACCGGTGAGGCATGTGGCTCTATTAGTATAGGAGATACCTGAAAACATATCACACTTTTCATCATAGTGCTTTTACCAATGCATAAAATGCATGGAGAAGTCATTTCGAATGACTGGTCCTCAGTGTTGTGAGAGAACGGATGACTGGTTAAAATTTTTGGTGGTTTCTTGTTCAGTCCATAGGCCTACAGCATGAGGCAAACCGGTGAGCATGTGGCTCTATTAGTATAGGAGATACCTGAAAACATATTCACACTTTTCATCATAGTGCTTTTACCAATGCATAAAATGCATGGAGAAGTCATTTCAAATGACTGGTCCTCAGTGTTGTGAGAACGATGACTGGTTAAAATTTTTGGTGGTTTCTTGTTCAGTCCATAGGCCTACAGCATGTGGCAAACCGGTGAGCATGTGGCTCTATTAGTATAGGAGATACCTGAAAACATATCGCACTTTTCATCATAGTGCTTTTACCAATGCATAAAATGCATGGAGAAGTCATTTCGAATGACTGGTCCTCAGTGTTGTGAGAACGATGACTGGTTAAAATTTTTGGTGGTTTCTTGTTCAGTCCATAGGCCTACAGCATGAGGCAAACCGGTGAGCATGTGGCTCTATTAGTATAGGAGATACCTGAAAACATATCACACTTTTCATCATAGTGCTTTTACCAATGCATAAAATGCATGGAGAAGTCATTTCAAATGACTGGTCCTCAGTGTTGTGAGAACGATGACTGGTTAAAATTTTTGGTGGTTTCTTGTTCAGTCCATAGGCCTACAGCATGTGGCAAACCGGTGAGCATGTGGCTCTATTAGTATAGGAGATACCTGAAAACATATCACACTTTTCATCATAGTGCTTTTACCAATGCATAAAATGCATGGAGAAGTCATTTCGAATGACTGGTCCTCAGTGTTGTGAGAACGATGACTGGTTAAAATTTTTGGTGGTTTCTTGTTCAGTCCATAGGCCTACAGCATGTGGCAAACCGGTGAGCATGTGACTCTATTAGTATAGGAGATACCTGAAAACATATCACACTTTTCATCATAGTGCTTTTACCAATGCATAAAATGCATGGAGAAGTCATTTCGAATGACTGGTCCTCAGTGTTGTGAGAACGATGACTGGTTAAAATTTTTGGTGGTTTCTTGTTCAGTCCATAGGCCTACAGCATGTGGCAAACCGGTGAGCATGTGGCTCTATTAGTATAGGAGATACCTGAAAACATATCACACTTTTCATCATAGTGCTTTTACCAATGCATAAAATGCATGGAGAAGTCATTTCGAATGACTGGTCCTCAGTGTTGTGAGAACGATGACTGGTTAAAATTTTTGGTGGTTTCTTGTTCAGTCCATAGGCCTACAGCATGTGGCAAACCGGTGAGCATGTGGCTCTATTAGTATAGGAGATACCTGAAAACATATCACACTTTTCATCATAGTGCTTTTACCAATGCATAAAATGCATGGAGAAGTCATTTCGAATGACTGGTCCTCAGTGTTGTGAGAACGATGACTGGTTAAAATTTTTGGTGGTTTCTTGTTCAGTCCATAGGCCTACAGCATGTGGCAAACCGGTGAGCATGTGGCTCTATTAGTATAGGAGATACCTGAAAACATATCACACTTTTCATCATAGTGCTTTTACCAATGCATAAAATGCATGGAGAAGTCTTTTCGAATGACTGGTCCTCAGTGTTGTGTGAACGATGACTGGTTAAAATTTTTGGTGGTTTCTTGTTCAGTCCATAGGCCTACAGCATGTGGCAAACCGGTGAGCATGTGGCTCTATTAGTATAGGAGATACCTGAAAACATATCACACTTTTCATCATAGTGCTTTTACCAATGCATAAAATGCATGGAGAAGTCATTTCGAATGACTGGTCCTCAGTGTTGTGAGAACGATGACTGGTTAAAATTTTTGGTGGTTTCTTGTTCAGTCCATAGGCCTACAGCATGTGGCAAACCGGTGAGCATGTGGCTCTATTAGTATAGGAGATACCTGAAAACATATCACACTTTTCATCATAGTGCTTTTACCAATGCATAAAATGCATGGAGAAGTCATTTCGAATGACTGGTCCTCAGTGTTGTGAGAACGATGACTGGTTAAAATTTTTGATGGTTTCTTGTTCAGTCCATAGGCCTACAGCATGTGGCAAACCGGTGAGCATGTGGCTCTATTAGTATAGGAGATACCTGAAAACATATCACACTTTTCATCATAGTGCTTTTACCAATGCATAAAATGCATGGAGAAGTCATTTCGAATGACTGGTCCTCAGTGTTGTGAGAACGATGACTAGTTAAAATTTTTGGTGGTTTCTTGTTCAGTCCATAGGCCTACAGCATGTGGCAAACCGGTGAGCATATGGCTCTATTAGTATAGGAGATACCTGAAAACATATCACACTTTTCATCATAGTGCTTTTACCAATGCATAAAATGCATGGAGAAGTCATTTCGAATGACTGGTCCTCAGTGTTGTGAGAACGATGACTGGTTAAAATTTTTGGTGGTTTCTTGTTCAGTCCATAGGCCTACAGCATGAGGCAAACCGGTGAGCATGTGGCTCTATTAGTATAGGAGATACCTGAAAACATATCACACTTTTCATCATAGTGCTTTTACCAATGCATAAAATGCATGGAGAAGTCATTTCGAATGACTGGTCCTCAGTGTTGTGAGAACGATGACTGGTTAAAATTTTTGGTGGTTTCTTGTTCAGTCCATAGGCCTACAGCATGTGGCAAACCGGTGAGCATGTGGCTCTATTAGTATAGGAGATACCTGAAAACATATCACACTTTTCATCATAGTGCTTTTACCAATGCATAAAATGCATGGAGAAGTCATTTCGAATGACTGGTCCTCAGTGTTGTGAGAACGATGACTGGTTAAAATTTTTGGTGGTCTCTTGTTCAGTCCATAGGCCTACAGCATGTGGCAATCCGGTGAGCATGTGGCTCTATTAGTATAGGAGATACCTGAAAACATATCACACTTTTCATCATAGTGCTTTTACCAATGCATAAAATGCATGGAGAAGTCATTTCGAATGACTGGTCCTCAGTGTTGTGAGAACGATGACTGGTTAAAATTTTTGGTGGTTTCTTGTTCAGTCCATAGGCCTACAGCATGAGGCAAACCGGTGAGCATGTGGCTCTATTAGTATAGGAGATACCTGAAAACATATCACACTTTTCATCATAGTGCTTTTACCAATGCATAAAATGCATGGAGAAGTCATTTCGAATGACTGGTCCTCAGTGTTGTGAGAACGATGACTGGTTAAAATTTTTGGTGGTTTCTTGTTCAGTCCATAGGCCTACAGCATGTGGCAAACCGGTGAGCATGTGGCTCTATTGGTATAGGAGATACCTGAAAACATATCACACTTTTCATCATAGTGCTTTTACCAATGCATAAAATGCATGGAGAAGTCATTTCGAATGACTAGTCCTCAGTGTTGTCAGAACGATGACTGGTTAAAATTTTTGGTGGTTTCTTGTTCAGTCCATAGGCCTACAGCATGTGGCAAACCGGTGAGCATGTGGCTCTATTAGTATAGGAGATACCTGAAAACATATCACACTTTTCATCATAGTGCTTTTACCAATGCATAAAATGCATGGAGAAGTCATTTCGAATGACTGATCCTCAGTGTTGTGAGAACGATGACTGGTTAAAATTTTTGGTGGTTTCTTGTTCAGTCCATAGGCCTACAGCATGTGGCAAACCGGTGAGCATATGGCTCTATTAGTATAGGAGATACCTGAAAACATATCACACTTTTCATCATAGTGCTTTTACCAATGCATAAAATGCATGGAGAAGTCATTTCGAATGACTGGTCCTCAGTGTTGTGGGAACGATGACTGGTTAAAATTTTTGGTGGTTTCTTGTTCAGTCCATAGGCCTACAGCATGTGGCAAACCGGTGAGCATGTGGCTCTATTAGTATAGGAGATACCTGAAAACATATCACACTTTTCATCATAGTGCTTTTACCAATGCATAAAATGCATGGAGAAGTCATTTCGAATGACTGGTCCTCAGTGTTGTGAGAACGATGACTGGTTAAAATTTTTGGTGGTTTCTTGTTCAGTCCATAGGCCTACAGCATGTGGCAAACCGGTGAGCATGTGGCTCTATTAGTATAGGAGATACCTGAAAACATATCGCACTTTTCATCATAGTGCTTTTACCAATGCATAAAATGCATGGAGAAGTCATTTCGAATGACTGGTCCTCAGTGTTGTGAGAACGATGACTGGTTAAAATTTTTGGTGGTTTCTTGTTCAGTCCATAGGCCTACAGCATGTGGCAAACCGGTGAGCATGTGGCTCTATTAGTATAGGAGATACCTGAAAACATATCACACTTTTCATCATAGTGCTTTTACCAATGCATAAAATGCATGGAGAAGTCTTTTTGAATGACTGGTCCTCAGTGTTGTGAGAACGATGACTGGTTAAAATTTTTGGTGGTTTCTTGTTCAGTCCATAGGCCTACAGCATGTGGCAAACCGGTGAGCATGTGGCTCTATTAGTATAGGAGATACCTGAAAACATATCACACTTTTCATCATAGTGCTTTTACCAATGCATAAAATGCATGGAGAAGTCATTTCGAATGACTGGTCCTCAGTGTTGTGAGAACGATGACTGGTTAAAATTTTTGGTGGTTTCTTGTTCAGTCCATAGGCCTACAGCATGTGGCAAACCGGTGAGCATGTGACTCTATTAGTATAGGAGATACCTGAAAACATATCACACTTTTCATCATAGTGCTTTTACCAATGCATAAAATGCATGGAGAAGTCATTTCGAATGACTGGTCCTCAGTGTTGTGAGAACGATGACTGGTTAAAATTTTTGGTGGTTTCTTGTTCAGTCCATAGGCCTACAGCATGTGGCAAACCGGTGAGCATGTGGCTCTATTAGTATAGGAAATACCTGAAACCATATCACACTTTTCATCATAGTGCTTTTACCAATGCATAAAATGCATGGAGAAGTCATTTCGAATGACTGGTCCTCAGTGTTGTGAGAACGATGACTGGTTAAAATTTTTGGTGGTTTCTTGTTCAGTCCATAGGCCTACAGCATGTGGCAAACCGGTGAGCATGTGGCTCTATTAGTATAGGAGATACCTGAAAACATATCGCACTTTTCATCATAGTGCTTTTACCAATGCATAAAATGCATGGAGAAGTCATTTCGAATGACTGGTCCTCAGTGTTGTGAGAACGATGACTGGTTAAAATTTTTGGTGGTTTCTTGTTCAGTCCATAGGCCTACAGCATGTGGCAAACCGGTGAGCATGTGGCTCTATTAGTATAGGAGATACCTGAAAACATATCACACTTTTCATCATAGTGCTTTTACCAATGCATAAAATGCATGGAGAAGTCATTTCGAATGACTGGTCCTCAGTGTTGTGAGAACGATGACTGGTTAAAATTTTGGTGGTTTCTTGTTCAGTCCATAGGCCTACAGCATGTGGCAAACCGGTGAGCATGTGGCTCTATTAGTATAGGAGATACCTGAAAACATATCACACTTTTCATCATAGTGCTTTTACCAATGCATAAAATGCATGGAGAAGTCATTTCGAATGACTGGTCCTCAGTGTTGTGAGAACGATGACTGGTTAAAATTTTTGGTGGTTTCTTGTTCAGTCCATAGGCCTACAGCATGTGGCAAACCGGTGAGCATGTGGCTCTATTAGTATAGGAGATACCTGAAAACATATCACACTTTTCATCATAGTGCTTTTACCAATGCATAAAATGCATGGAGAAGTCATTTCGAATGACTGGTCCTCAGTGTTGTGGGAACGATGACTGGTTAAAATTTTTGGTGGTTTCTTGTTCAGTCCATAGGCCTACAGCATGTGGCAAACCGGTGAGCATGTGGCTCTATTAGTATAGGAGATACCTGAAAACATATCACACTTTTCATCATAGTGCTTTTACCAATGCATAAAATGCATGGAGAAGTCATTTCGAATGACTGGTCCTCAGTGTTGTGAGAACGATGACTGGTTAAAATTTTTGGTGGTTTCTTGTTCAGTCCATAGGCCTACAGCATGTGGCAAACCGGTGAGCATGTGGCTCTATTAGTATAGGAAATACCTGAAAACATATCACACTTTTCATCATAGTGCTTTTACCAATGCATAAAATGCATGGAGAAGTCATTTCGAATGACTGGTCCTCAGTGTTGTGAGAACGATGACTGGTTAAAATTTTTGGTGGTTTCTTGTTCAGTCCATAGGCCTACAGCATGTGGCAAACCGGTGAGCATGTGGCTCTATTAGTATAGGAGATACCTGAAAACATATCGCACTTTTCATCATAGTGCTTTTACCAATGCATAAAATGCATGGAGAAGTCATTTCGAATGACTGGTCCTCAGTGTTGTGAGAACGATGACTGGTTAAAATTTTTGGTGGTTTCTTGTTCAGTCCATAGGCCTACAGCATGTGGCAAACCGGTGAGCATGTGGCTCTATTAGTATAGGAGATACCTGAAAACATATCACACTTTTCATCATAGTGCTTTTACCAATGCATAAAATGCATGGAGAAGTCATTTCGAATGACTGGTCCTCAGTGTTGTGAGAACGATGACTGGTTAAAATTTTTGGTGGTTTCTTGTTCAGTCCATAGGCCTACAGCATGTGGCAAACCGGTGAGCATGTGGCTCTATTAGTATAGGAGATACCTGAAAACATATCACACTTTTCATCATAGTGCTTTTACCAATGCATAAAATGCATGGAGAAGTCATTTCGAATGACTGGTCCTCAGTGTTGTGAGAACGATGACTGGTTATAATTTTTGGTGGTTTCTTGTTCAGTCCATAGGCCTACAGCATGAGGCAAACCGGTGAGCATGTGGCTCTATTAGTATAGGAGATACCTGAAAACATATCACACTTTTCATCATAGTGCTTTTACCAATGCATAAAATGCATGGAGAAGTCATTTCGAATGACTGGTCCTCAGTGTTGTGAGAACGATGACTGGTTAAAATTTTTGGTGGTTTCTTGTTCAGTCCATAGGCCTACAGCATGTGGCAAACCGGTGAGCATGTGGCTCTATTAGTATAGGAGATACCTGAAAACATATCACACTTTTCATCATAGTGCTTTTACCAATGCATAAAATGCATGGAGAAGTCATTTCGAATGACTAGTCCTCAGTGTTGTGAGAACGATGACTGGTTAAAATTTTTGGTGGTTTCTTGTTCAGTCCATAGGCCTACAGCATGTGGCAAACCGGTGAGCATGTGGCTCTATTAGTATAGGAGATACCTGAAAACATATCACACTTTTCATCATAGTGCTTTTACCAATGCATAAAATGCATGGAGAAGTCATTTCGAATGACTGATCCTCAGTGTTGTGAAAACGATGACTGGTTAAAATTTTTGGTGGTTTCTTGTTCAGTCCATAGGCCTACAGCATGTGGCAAACCGGTGAGCATATGGCTCTATTAGTATAGGAGATACCTGAAAACATATCACACTTTTCATCATAGTGCTTTTACCAATGCATAAAATGCATGGAGAAGTCATTTCGAATGACTGGTCCTCAGTGTTGTGGGAACGATGACTGGTTAAAATTTTTGGTGGTTTCTTGTTCAGTCCATAGGCCTACAGCATGTGGCAAACCGGTGAGCATGTGGCTCTATTAGTATAGGAGATACCTGAAAACATATCACACTTTTCATCATAGTGCTTTTACCAATGCATAAAATGCATGGAGAAGTCATTTCGAATGACTGGTCCTCAGTGTTGTGAGAACGATGACTGGTTAAAATTTTTGGTGGTTTCTTGTTCAGTCCATAGGCCTACAGCATGTGGCAAACCGGTGAGCATGTGGCTCTATTAGTATAGGAGATACCTGAAAACATATCGCACTTTTCATCATAGTGCTTTTACCAATGCATAAAATGCATGGAGAAGTCATTTCGAATGACTGGTCCTCAGTGTTGTGAGAACGATGACTGGTTAAAATTTTTGGTGGTTTCTTGTTCAGTCCATAGGCCTACAGCATGTGGCAAACCGGTGAGCATGTGGCTCTATTAGTATAGGAGATACCTGAAAACATATCACACTTTTCATCATAGTGCTTTTACCAATGCATAAAATGCATGGAGAAGTCTTTTCGAATGACTGGTCCTCAGTGTTGTGAGAACGATGACTGGTTAAAATTTTTGGTGGTTTCTTGTTCAGTCCATAGGCCTACAGCATGTGGCAAACCGGTGAGCATGTGGCTCTATTAGTATAGGAGATACCTGAAAACATATCACACTTTTCATCATAGTGCTTTTACCAATGCATAAAATGCATGGAGAAGTCATTTCGAATGACTGGTCCTCAGTGTTGTGAGAACGATGACTGGTTAAAATTTTTGGTGGTTTCTTGTTCAGTCCATAGGCCTACAGCATGTGGCAAACCGGTGAGCATGTGGCTCTATTAGTATAGGAGATACCTGAAAACATATCACACTTTTCATCATAGTGCTTTTACCAATGCATAAAATGCATGGAGAAGTCATTTCGAATGACTGGTCCTCAGTGTTGTGAGAACGATGACTGGTTAAAATTTTTGGTGGTTTCTTGTTCAGTCCATAGGCCTACAGCATGAGGCAAACCGGTGAGCATGTGGCTCTATTAGTATAGGAGATACCTGAAAACATATCACACTTTTCATCATAGTGCTTTTACCAATGCATAAAATGCATGGAGAAGTCATTTCAAATGACTGGTCCTCAGTGTTGTGAGAACGATGACTGGTTAAAATTTTTGGTGGTTTCTTGTTCAGTCCATAGGCCTACAGCATGTGGCAAACCGGTGAGCATGTGGCTCTATTAGTATAGGAGATACCTGAAAACATATCACACTTTTCATCATAGTGCTTTTACCAATGCATAAAATGCATGGAGAAGTCATTTCGAATGACTGGTCCTCAGTGTTGTGAGAACGATGACTGGTTAAAATTTTTGGTGGTTTCTTGTTCAGTCCATAGGCCTACAGCATGTGGCAAACCGGTGAGCATGTGGCTCTATTAGTATAGGAGATACCTGAAAACATATCACACTTTTCATCATAGTGCTTTTACCAATGCATAAAATGCATGGAGAAGTCATTTCGAATGACTGATCCTCAGTGTTGTGAGAACGATGACTGGTTAAAATTTTTGGTGGTTTCTTGTTCAGTCCATAGGCCTACAGCATGTGGCAAACCGGTGAGCATATGGCTCTATTAGTATAGGAGATACCTGAAAACATATCACACTTTTCATCATAGTGCTTTTACCAATGCATAAAATGCATGGAGAAGTCATTTCGAATGACTGGTCCTCAGTGTTGTGGGAACGATGACTGGTTAAAATTTTTGGTGGTTTCTTGTTCAGTCCATAGGCCTACAGCATGTGGCAAACCGGTGAGCATGTGGCTCTATTAGTATAGGAGATACCTGAAAACATATCACACTTTTCATCATAGTGCTTTTACCAATGCATAAAATGCATGGAGAAGTCATTTCGAATGACTGGTCCTCAGTGTTGTGAGAACGATGACTGGTTAAAATTTTTGGTGGTTTCTTGTTCAGTCCATAGGCCTACAGCATGTGGCAAACCGGTGAGCATGTGGCTCTATTAGTATAGGAGATACCTGAAAACATATCACACTTTTCATCATAGTGCTTTTACCAATGCATAAAATGCATGGAGAAGTCATTTCGAATGACTGGTCCTCAGTGTTGTGAGAACGATGACTGGTTAAAATTTTTGGTGGTTTCTTGTTCAGTCCATAGGCCTACAGCATGTGGCAAACCGGTGAGCATGTGGCTCTATTAGTATAGGAAATACCTGAAAACATATCACACTTTTCATCATAGTGCTTTTACCAATGCATAAAATGCATGGAGAAGTCATTTCGAATGACTGGTCCTCAGTGTTGTGAGAACGATGACTGGTTAAAATTTTTGGTGGTTTCTTGTTCAGTCCATAGGCCTACAGCATGTGGCAAACCGGTGAGCATGTGGCTCTATTAGTATAGGAGATACCTGAAAACATATCGCACTTTTCATCATAGTGCTTTTACCAATGCATAAAATGCATGGAGAAGTCATTTCGAATGACTGGTCCTCAGTGTTGTGAGAACGATGACTGGTTAAAATTTTTGGTGGTTTCTTGTTCAGTCCATAGGCCTACAGCATGTGGCAAACCGGTGAGCATGTGGCTCTATTAGTATAGGAGATACCTGAAAACATATCACACTTTTCATCATAGTGCTTTTACCAATGCATAAAATGCATGGAGAAGTCTTTTCGAATGACTGGTCCTCAGTGTTGTGAGAACGATGACTGGTTAAAATTTTTGGTGGTTTCTTGTTCAGTCCATAGGCCTACAGCATGTGGCAAACCGGTGAGCATGTGGCTCTATTAGTATAGGAGATACCTGAAAACATATCACACTTTTCATCATAGTGCTTTTACCAATGCATAAAATGCATGGAGAAGTCATTTCGAATGACTGGTCCTCAGTGTTGTGAGAACGATGACTGGTTAAAATTTTTGGTGGTTTCTTGTTCAGTCCATAGGCCTACAGCATGTGGCAAACCGGTGAGCATGTGACTCTATTAGTATAGGAGATACCTGAAAACATATCACACTTTTCATCATAGTGCTTTTACCAATGCATAAAATGCATGGAGAAGTCATTTCGAATGACTGGTCCTCAGTGTTGTGAGAACGATGACTGGTTAAAATTTTTGGTGGTTTCTTGTTCAGTCCATAGGCCTACAGCATGTGGCAAACCGGTGAGCATGTGGCTCTATTAGTATAGGAGATACCTGAAAACATATCACACTTTTCATCATAGTGCTTTTACCAATGCATAAAATGCATGGAGAAGTCATTTCGAATGACTGGTCCTCAGTGTTGTGAGAACGATGACTGGTTAAAATTTTTGGTGGTTTCTTGTTCAGTCCATAGGCCTACAGCATGTGGCAAACCGGTGAGCATGTGGCTCTATTAGTATAGGAGATACCTGAATACATATCACACTTTTCATCATAGTGCTTTTACCAATGCATAAAATGCATGGAGAAGTCATTTCGAATGACTGGTCCTCAGTGTTGTGAGAACGATGACTGGTTAAAATTTTTGGTGGTTTCTTGTTCAGTCCATAGGCCTACAGCATGTGGCAAACCGGTGAGCATGTGGCTCTATTAGTATAGGAGATACCTGAAAACATATCACACTTTTCATCATAGTGCTTTTACCAATGCATAAAATGCATGGAGAAGTCTTTTCGAATGACTGGTCCTCAGTGTTGTGAGAACGATGACTGGTTAAAATTTTTGGTGGTTTCTTGTTCAGTCCATAGGCCTACAGCATGTGGCAAACCGGTGAGCATGTGGCTCTATTAGTATAGGAGATACCTGAAAACATATCACACTTTTCATCATAGTGCTTTTACCAATGCATAAAATGCATGGAGAAGTCATTTCGAATGACTGGTCCTCAGTGTTGTGAGAACGATGACTGGTTAAAATTTTTGGTGGTTTCTTGTTCAGTCCATAGGCCTACAGCATGTGGCAAACCGGTGAGCATGTGGCTCTATTAGTATAGGAGATACCTGAAAACATATCACACTTTTCATCATAGTGCTTTTACCAATGCATAAAATGCATGGAGAAGTCATTTCGAATGACTGGTCCTCAGTGTTGTGAGAACGATGACTGGTTAAAATTTTTGATGGTTTCTTGTTCAGTCCATAGGCCTACAGCATGTGGCAAACCGGTGAGCATGTGGCTCTATTAGTATAGGAGATACCTGAAAACATATCACACTTTTCATCATAGTGCTTTTACCAATGCATAAAATGCATGGAGAAGTCATTTCGAATGACTGGTCCTCAGTGTTGTGAGAACGATGACTAGTTAAAATTTTTGGTGGTTTCTTGTTCAGTCCATAGGCCTACAGCATGTGGCAAACCGGTGAGCATATGGCTCTATTAGTATAGGAGATACCTGAAAACATATCACACTTTTCATCATAGTGCTTTTACCAATGCATAAAATGCATGGAGAAGTCATTTCGAATGACTGGTCCTCAGTGTTGTGAGAACGATGACTGGTTAAAATTTTTGGTGGTTTCTTGTTCAGTCCATAGGCCTACAGCATGAGGCAAACCGGTGAGCATGTGGCTCTATTAGTATAGGAGATACCTGAAAACATATCACACTTTTCATATATCACACTTTCACATATCACATATCACACTTTCACATATCACACCTGGACCACGGTGTGAATTATTGGTATGATGGACTCCTCGCCAGAGACGGACTACACCTCAACAAACCTGGGAAACACACATTCGCCAGAAGACTCGCTACACTCATCAGGAGGGCGTTAAACTAGAAGAAGAGGGGACGGGAAGAAAAACATTAGACTCGAACAAAGACGACCCAGGAATACATACTCTGAAGGGAGGTAAGAACATTTCTAAAACAATCCACAGTGAGGAGATTGGAACAAAACAAAATCCTCTAAACTGCATGCTCGCAAACGCCAGAAGCCTGACAAACAAGATGGAAGAACTAGAAGCAGAAATATCTACAGGTAACTTTGACATAGTGGGAATAACCGAGACATGGTTAGATGAAAGCTATGACTGGGCAGTTAACTTACAGGGTTACAGTCTGTTTAGAAAGGATCGTAAAAATCGGAGAGGAGGAGGGGTTTGTCTCTATGTAAAGTCTTGTCTAAAGTCCACTTTAAGGGAGGATATTAGCGAAGGGAATGAGGATGTCGAGTCCATATGGGTTGAAATTCATGGAGGGAAAAATGGTAACAAAATTCTCATTGGGGTCTGTTACAAACCCCCAAATATAACAGAAAGCATGGAAAGTCTACTTCTAAAGCAGATAGATGAAGCTGCAACCCATAATGAGGTCCTGGTTATGGGGGACTTTAACTACCCGGATATTAACTGGGAAACAGAAACCTGTGAAACCCATAAAGGCAACAGGTTTCTGCTAATAACCAAGAAAAATTATCTTTCACAATTGGTGCAGAATCCAACCAGAGGAGCAGCACTTTTAGACCTAATACTATCTAATAGACCTGACAGAATAACAAATCTGCAGGTGGTCGGGCATCTAGGAAATAGCGACCACAATATTGTACAGTTTCACCTGTCTTTCACTAGGGGGACTTGTCAGGGAGTCACAAAAACATTGAACTTTAGGAAGGCAAAGTTTGAACAGCTTAGAGATGCCCTTAATCTGGTAGACTGGGACAATATCCTCAGAAATAAGAATACAGATAATAAATGGGAAATGTTTAAGAACATCCTAAATAGGCAGTGTAAGCGGTTTATACCTTGTGGGAATAAAAGGACTAGAAATAGGAAAAACCCAATGTGGCTAAACAAAGAAGTAAGACAGGCAATTAACAGTAAAAAGAAAGCATTTGCACTACTAAAGCAGGATGGCACCATTGAAGCTCTAAAAAACTATAGGGAGAAAAATACTTTATCTAAAAAACTAATTAAAGCTGCCAAAAAGGAAACAGAGAAGCACATTGCTAAGGAGAGTAAAACTAATCCCAAACTGTTCTTCAACTATATCAATAGTAAAAGAATAAAAACTGAAAATGTAGGCCCCTTAAAAAATAGTGAGGAAAGAATGGTTGTAGATGACGAGGAAAAAGCTAACATATTAAACACCTTCTTCTCCACGGTATTCACGGTGGAAAATGAAATGCTAGGTGAAATCCCAAGAAACAATGAAAACCCTATATTAAGGGTCACCAATCTAACCCAAGAAGAGGTGCGAAACCGGCTAAATAAGATTAAAATAGATAAATCTCCGGGTCCGGATGGCATACACCCACGAGTACTAAGAGAACTAAGTAATGTAATAGATAAACCATTATTTCTTATTTTTAGTGACTCTATAGCGACAGGGTCTGTTCCGCAGGACTGGCGCATAGCAAATGTGGTGCCAATATTCAAAAAGGGCTCTAAAAGTGAACCTGGAAATTATAGGCCAGTAAGTCTAACCTCTATTGTTGGTAAAATATTTGAAGGGTTTCTGAGGGATGTTATTCTGGATTATCTCAATGAGAATAACTGTTTAACTCCATATCAGCATGGGTTTATGAGAAATCGCTCCTGTCAAACCAATCTAATCAGTTTTTATGAAGAGGTAAGCTATAGGCTGGACCACGGTGAGTCATTGGATGTGGTATATCTCGATTTTTCCAAAGCGTTTGATACCGTGCCGCACAAGAGGTTGGTACACAAAATGAGAATGCTTGGTCTGGGGGAAAATGTGTGTAAATGGGTTAGTAACTGGCTTAGTGATAGAAAGCAGAGGGTGGTTATAAATGGTATAGTCTCTAACTGGGTCGCTGTGACCAGTGGGGTACCGCAGGGGTCAGTATTGGGACCTGTTCTCTTCAACATATTCATTAATGATCTGGTAGAAGGTTTACACAGTAAAATATCGATATTTGCAGATGATACAAAACTATGTAAAGCAGTTAATACAAGAGAAGATAGTATTCTGCTACAGATGGATCTGGATAAGTTGGAAACTTGGGCTGAAAGGTGGCAGATGAGGTTTAACAATGATAAATGTAAGGTTATACACATGGGAAGAGGGAATCAATATCACCATTACACACTGAACGGGAAACCACTGGGTAAATCTGACAGGGAGAAGGACTTGGGGATCCTAGTTAATGATAAACTTACCTGGAGCAGCCAGTGCCAGGCAGCAGCTGCCAAGGCAAACAGGATCATGGGGTGCATTAAAAGAGGTCTGGATACACATGATGAGAGCATTATACTGCCTCTGTACAAATCCCTAGTTAGACCGCACATGGAGTACTGTGTCCAGTTTTGGGCACCGGTGCTCAGGAAGGATATAATGGAACTAGAGAGAGTACAAAGGAGGGCAACAAAATTAATAAAGGGGATGGGAGAACTACAATACCCAGATAGATTAGCGAAATTAGGATTATTTAGTCTAGAAAAAAGACGACTGAGGGGCGATCTAATAACCATGTATAAGTATATAAGGGGACAATACAAATATCTCGCTGAGGATCTGTTTATACCAAGGAAGGTGACGGGCACAAGGGGGCATTCTTTGCGTCTGGAGGAGAGAAGGTTTTTCCACCAACATAGAAGAGGATTCTTTACTGTTAGGGCAGTGAGAATCTGGAATTGCTTGCCTGAGGAGGTGGTGATGGCGAACTCAGTCGAGGGGTTCAAGAGAGGCCTGGATGTCTTCCTGGAGCAGAACAATATTGTATCATACAATTATTAGGTTCTGTAGAAGGACGTAGATCTGGGGATTTATTATGATGGAATATAGGCTGAACTGGATGGACAAATGTCTTTTTTCGGCCTTACTAACTATGTTACTATGTTACTATGTTACTTTTCATCATAGTGCTTTTACCAATGCATAAAATGCATGGAGAAGTCATTTCGAATGACTGGTCCTCAGTGTTGTGAGAACGATGACTGGTTAAAA